>NC_080720.1:33033351-33130851 GCF_019097595.1 Hemibagrus wyckioides
AACCACATGCTCAAAGGAATCTACTGCAAGTATTTACTAAATAAATAAATAAATAAATAAATAAATAACACAATTTTGACCTTATTGTCAGCTTCAGTTCAGTGAACATATGCAGGATTCGAATATGCGCTGCTTTATTAACTTAAACACGAGACAGGGGAAGACTAACTTAAACACTGGACATGACACTAACAAAACAAAACAAAACAAAACAAAACAAAACAAAACAAAACAAAACAAAACAAAACAAAACAAAACAAAACAAAACAAAACAAAACAAAACAAAACAAAACAAAACAAAACAAAACAAAACAAAACAAAAAACAAGGAGCATGGAACAATAGCCAACGAAGACAGGTACAAAAGCCCTATTTTATTGGTAATTTCATCTGGAGAACCCTATTTATAGGGCACAACATTAGGGCTCATGGAGAACAGGTGACACGGCAGGAACGAGAACAATAGGAAAGGCGTGGCACAAAACACACATAAAAAACAGGCTCTATAGAGCCATCTGCCAGCCCCCTCTCCAGGCCTGACAGGAAACTGTCCAGCAGTTCCTGACAATGGTGAAATGGGTTCCGTTACTTTTGGAGTTTTGTCTCTATGTAGATAACGATGTGGGATGATTTTAAACTACGCCGATGTTTACGAATGAGTTATTTTAGAAAAGATCGAATGGTTTACTAAATTTGTGAAAGAATTCAATCTGAAATGATGAAACACTCAGTTGTTTTGCTTATCAGAAGCATTTTTTCATAACACAATGTTGTTGTTTTTGTCAGTATTTTAATTTTTTAAATAAATTCATACCATTCGGAAGTTAGCGCTACATTTGCCACATCCGATCTACTTAGCAAATGAGTGTTATTAGCCTAGCTTGCTACAGCATCCACTGGCCAAAAGTAAGAAGGACTTCCACAGAAGCACTGGTTGTACCAAAGAAGAAAATATTTGACGAATGTATTTTCGTTATTTTTTATTAGAACAAACTTTCTTATTAGATTATTTATTTTAATCCATCGCTCACATGCTGAGTCTCCAGTGTCAGTGCTTCATGCTTCAAAATTTTAGGAGGAGTTTATAAAAGAAAATGAAGGCTGGTTAAATCTGTTATTGTGTAAGACAAAGCAGAAAGTAACGTGTTATGGGAAATGAAATCCATATCTATAAATCTATAATGTCAGATTCACTGTTAGCTACCTTTCCACCTGTGTGGATTCTCTTCTTTCAACACAACAGCTTCCTAAGAATTTCTTCATTTTTGTCTAATTTTGCTTGGATCGAGATTGCTTATCTACTTCTGTGGAAATTGCTTTTCTTCTCTACTTCAGCTGCTGTATATAAACATGTTGTGTTTGTTTTTATTGTGTAACTCTGAAGCTCTGTGTAGGAGTCGTATGTCGTGTAGATGAACATCATTCAATTCAATTCAATTCAATTTTATTTGTATAGTGCTTTTAACAAAGAGCATTGTCTCAAAGCAGCTTTACGTGAGAAACAACATAAGAAAACAACAAACATATGAACAGACAAACAGACAGACAGTCCTAGATGTTATCCCAAGTGAGCAAACCTGAGGTGACTGAGGCGACTGTGGCAAGGAAAAACTCCCTTAGATGGTATGAGGAAGAAACCTTGAGAGGAACCAGACTCAAAAGGGAATCCATCCTCATTTGGGTGACAATTGTGTGATGCAGATACAGCATGTGTATAGTGTTATGTAAATCAATAAGGAGGTTGTTGTCCATGGCGCTGCTTGAATATCCCAATCCTCACAAGCAGAACCCGGCTGGAGCTGGTCCATCTCCGGATGCCACTGGAGCCGGCACAGTCTCTGTATGCAGTCTCTGTATGGGAAAGAATGGAACAGCATTAGCGCAGCTGCTGTTCATAATATTAGCAGTACTAGCTGAATGTGCATTTAATCAGATGTACTGGAGTACAAGGTTATGGGATGTGTTAGATGCATGCCTGGCTAAAGAGATAGGTCTTTAGTCTACATTTAAATTGGGAGACTGTGTCTGAGCCCTGAACACTGTCAGGAACACTATTCCAAAATTTTGGAGCTAAATACGAAAACGCTCAACCCCATTTTGTGGACTTTGATATTCTGGGAACTACTAGAAGTCCGGAATTTTGCGATCTTAAAGAGCGTGATGGATTGTAACGTGTTAGGAGACTGGAGAGATAGGTGGGAGCTAAACCAGTTAGAGCCTTGTATGTGAGTAGAGCTAATTTATAGTCAATTCTAAACTTCACAGGTAGCCAGTGCAGGGATGATAATATTGGGGTTATATGATCAAATTTTCTTCATCTGGTAAGAACTCTGGCAGCTGCATTCTGGACTAACTGTAGCTTGTTTATTGAAGATGCAGGACAAACACCTAGTAATGCATTACAATAGTCCAGTCTGGAGGTCAGGAATGCATGAACTAGTTTTTCTGCATCAGATACAGATAAAATGTTCCTAAGCTTGGCAATATTTCTAAGATGGAAGAAGGCTGTTTTTGTGATATTGGATATTCAAAGGATAAGTTGCTGTCTAATATTACACCCAGGTCTTTCACTGTTGAGCTAGTGGTAACAGTGCATCCTTCTAGATGCAAGCTGAATTGTGTCATTGTCTTGTCAGAATTTAATAATAGGAAATTATCAGTCATCCAATCTCTAATATCTTTAACACACTCAGTTAGTCTAGACAAATTAGATATTTCATCTGGTTTTGATGAAATATCTAACTGGGTATCATTGGCATAACAATGGAAACTAATCCCATGCCTTCTAATGATGTCACCCAATGGAAGCATGTATACTGAGAAAAGCAGAGGTCCTAAAACTGACCCTTGTGGGACCCCGTAATTCACTGGCACTACACTGGACAGTTCTCCATTTAAATCTACAAGGTGGTATCGATCAGACTGGTAGGATCTAAACCAATTTAATGCCTGTCCCTGCATGCCTATGTGATTTTGTAACCAATCTACGAGAATGTTATGATCTGTAGTGTCGAATGCAGCACTAAGATCAAGCAGGACTAAAATGGAGATGCAGCCTTGGTCCGAAGCTAAAAACAAATCATTTGTGATTTTTTCTTTTAGTAGTGTCCTCACTACTAAACTGTGCTGAAATACTCTCTCCAGAAATCTGATGCTTTGTTAGTTTAGCTACTGTACTAAATAAGAATCTGGGATTGTTCTGGTTTATTTCAATCAGTTTGCTCAGATGCTCAGCCCTAGCGGCTTTTAGAGGCTGTCTATAATAGACTGTCTTTATACGCAATTCTAAAAACTTCTAATTTGGTTTTTCTCCACTTTCGCTCAAGGTTACGGGTTGCTCTCTTGAGGGCGTGAGTATGACTATTGTACCATGGTGCAGGTGTTTTATCTCTGACCTTTTTTAGTCGGATGGGGCAACAGTGTCTAGTGTGCTGGTAAAATATTGCCTATGCTGTTGGTTACTTCATCTAGTGCATCTGCATTTCGGGGTCTAGTAAGAAGTTGAGACAGATCTGGCAGATTGTTTGTAAATCTGTCTTTAGTGGTCGAGGTTATAGTTCTACCAAGTTTATAACGTGGAGAGACGTGTCTAATATGTTCTACAGGTAGAGTGTACACTAAGAGGTGATGGTCTGTGATGTCATCGCTTTGAGGTAGAACGGTTATATCGGACACATCAGTCCCATGTGATATAACTAAGTCTAGTGTATGATTAAAACGATGGGTTGGTCTATTAATTTTTGTTTAACCCAAAAGGAATTTAGTAAATCTATAAATGCGAGTCCTAACGCATCGTTAGCATCGTCTACATGAATGTTAAAGTCTCCTACGATTAACACTTTGTCAAAACTGATCAAAAGATCTGAGAGTAAATGTGAAATCTCATTAAGAAAATCACCGTAGGGCCCCGGGGGTCTATACACGGTGGCCAGGGCAAGAGATAGTAGGGATTTTTTAAGCCAGTCTGAGAGTGCAACATTAAGGACAAGCACTTCAAATGAGTTAAACCTGGGTCCTGTTTTCTGAGTAATGGTAAGAGAATTATTATAGATTGTTGCAACACCACCACCACGACCTATCTGATGGGGCTCATGCTTATATGAATATCCTGACGGAGTAGACTCATTTAGGCCACTGTATTCATTTGGTCTAAGCCAGGTTTCAGTAAGACAGAGTGCGTCGAAACTATAATCTGAGATCGTTTCATTAATAATGAGTGCTTTCGGTGCAAGGGATCTAATGTTCAGAAGCCCAAACTTAAGAAATTGTTTTTCTTTACCTATTTGGTCTTTTTCAGGATTAATTGTGATAAGATTATTTCGAGAGTTATTAACAAATTTATCTTTTAATCTCACTAATCGGGGAACAGACACAGTTTCTATAGGACGAGCTATGTGTGAGCTTGTATTAGTCTGGTGAATTGAACAGTAGCTATTATAGATATAATCTGAGGAATGACTTACCAGTCAGATGGTGCGTAATATCCTGGATATGTTGTCCGAGAGGACTGCTGCTCTAGCTCTGCTTGGGTGAACGCCATCGTAACGGTAGAGCCTAGGATGCTCCCAGAAAACATTCCAATTATCAACAAATGGTATATTCTGTTCTTAACACCAAAACTGTAACCATTCATTAAATGCAAAAAGCCTACTGAACCTTTCGATTCCTAGCTGGAACGTGGGAAGTGGTCCTGACACAATGATCCTCATCGGGGGCGATGTGGTGCGAACCTTCTCCACCAGGTACTTGAAGTCCTTCTTCAGGATCTCCATCTGCCTCAGCCTGATGTCATTCGTGCCAGCATGGAGGACCACAGCTCCGATGTTCTTGGTGAGGATTGCCGGTACCTGTGTGGCGACATCAACAACATGAGCACCAGGAAAACAACGAGTGCGCACCTTATCTTTAGCCGCGGTAGCACGGACATGCCGGACATGGAGTCTCCGATGATCACCGTGTCGCGTGCTGCCTCGCGAAGAGGAGCGAAGCGGTTGCGGGTCGAGATCTCGAAGACGGGTGGAAGCGGAGGGGGAGAGGTCCTCAGCCGTTGCAAGGTGCGTGTCTTCCGCTGCTGCTGCATCCAGGCTCCGTGGTACCCCGGCGCCGGAGTGAACAAAACCTGGGCGGGCTGCCTCCTGGCTGTGCTGGGCCTGGGCAGAGAAACACACGGTGTTGAGGTTGTGGGAGTGACCGTATCACGCTGTGGATTTACCTGGGACAGTTGAGCGTCTCTCCGCTGTCATCTATATTTGGAATCATCAACATGGTTCCAGATATATTCCTTCCCAGCTAACCTGGTAAGAGAAACCAGCAGGACATTGGGATGAAGCTCCACGTCGTTAAATGATCAGTTGTTTAATAAGATTAAGCTGGGTCCCAAATGACATACTACACATTACACTTCACCCTCACTCTAGTGTCTAGTGTATGAATGTCAGAATCATCTTAAATGGAGCTCTTAAATGGTGTTTGAAGCACTGTTCCTGCTGACGTCACTTCCTGTGTTTGAAGCACTTACCGCGAGTTCTTGCCTGTGTTGGCGTTTTTCATTCGAAGTTTTATATCGTCTGTTTCTTTTTCTCTTTCACCTAAATTTTTTACTCTGCCAGGTTTCATTTGCTAAATCTTTACTTGCATATCGCAGTTAATTGTTCTTTTGTTTTTCTATCGGGTGAAGCCTTCCCCCCTGGTTTTTACACAGCAGTCGGAGGATAGATTCACTCAAAGGTACGTGATCATTCATTATGGCTAACCTTCAGCTGGTTCAGTGTTTGAGCTGCAGGATGTTCAGCAATTCTTCCTCCGTCGTTAGTGTTAATTTTACCTGTGATAAGTGTACGCTAGTTAGCTCTCTGATGGAGAAGATATAAGTTTTAGAGGTGTGCATCCAGACACTAGAGAGGGTTACTGATGGTGAGAGTAGTGTAGTGTCTGTTGGAGGAAGTCTGGATGCCTTAGGTGGAGTTAGTAATCCGCCAACTCTGGCATTAGAGCCCTCACAGCGGGGCGAATGGGTGACGACTCGGCGGCATAGTCGCGTAGCCAAGGCTAATGCTAAGGCTTGCCCACGGGAGCACCACTCCTCTCCGCTTCACATGACCAACAGGTTTGCTCTCCTCAGTGAAGAACCTGCTGAGAAACCTGAAAGAGCTCTGGTTATAGGAGACTCAATTTTAAGGCATGTGAAATTAGCTAGGCCTTTAGGGACTCCAGCAGCACAGGTTAGGTGTATTCCGGGAGCCAGGGCGCCGGAAATTGCAGGTAATCTTAGGGTCCTAGGCAAGCACAGGTTCTCCAAGATAGTTTTCCATGTAGGAGCTAATGATATACGCCTTCGTCAGTCTGAGGTTACTAAGAGTAATGTTGTAGAGGTGTGTAAATTAGCGAAGGCGATGTCCGATGCCGTAGTATGCTCTGGCCCCATCCCAATGCGGCGTGGTGATGTAGCTTACAGCAGGTTATGGTCGCTGAACTGCTGGATGTCCAGTTGGTGCTCCGAAAACAATGTGGGCTTCATAGACAATTGGAGCTCTTTTGAGGGCAAGGCTGGCCTGTTAGGATGGGACGGTGTCCATCCCACTCGGGAGGGTGCTGCTCTCATTTCTTGCAGCATAGCACATAGTCTTAGAGCAGATCTAGTTAATCGGTGACAATCCAGGGCCAGGGCCAGGGAGCAGACAAGCAGGTTAATCCGACCGTCTGCTGGCTGCAAAGAGTCATCACTCAGGGTTCATAACATTGAGACTGTGTTCCCCGAACCAAACGAAAATGTTTTAACAATAAGAAAATTTGTTTTAGTAACCTGATTAACATAAAACTAGATGCACAGCCAGCACCTTTGATCTGAAGCTAGGACTGTTAAATATAAGATCTCTGTCAACTAAAACACTTATAATTAATGAACTGATTACTGATCAGGAGTTCAGCGTTCTTTGTTTAACAGAAACATGGATTAAACAAAACGAGTACATAGCATTAAATGAAGCTTGTCCGCCTGGTTATAGCTATATACATCAACCGCGTCTAACAGGCAGGGGAGGAGGTGTTGCAGTTATTCATGATAATAAGCTAAGCGCCACACAAAAACCCAGACATCAGTTCAACACATTCAAAGTTCTTCATACTAACCTAACGTATGCAAGTACTAATAATAAGTTCACAGAGTCAATTCCACTAATTGTTATTTACAGACCCCCAGGGCCATACTCTGAATTCCTCAGTGAATTTGGAGATTTTACTTCAAACCTTGTTGTTTCTTTAGACAAAGCACTAATAGTAGGAGACTTCAACATTCATTTTGATAAGCCAGAAGACCCTCTGAGAATAGCAGTTGTGTCCATCTTAGATTCATTAGGTGTTAATCAAAATGTAATAGGACCCACTCATAATGGAGGTCACACTCTGGATCTCATTTTTACATTCAGATTAAATATAGAAAACATAGTCACTCTTCCACAGTCGGAAGCTATCTCAGATCATTATCTAGTTTCATTTAGAATGCGTCTTAGTCACGAGATGCGCAACTTGCCGCATTACCGTATGAAGCGTATATTTACGTCGCAGAGAGATTTACCGATAGTCTCCCAGAATTATCACACATGATTGGTTCACCTTCTGACCCCACAGAACTTGACCAGGTGACTGATTACTTGAAGTCATTATTTCTGATCAGAGCTTAGAGTGCATCACTCCACTTCAAGAGCCTGATCTAATTTCACTAATTTCTTCTTCAAAATCTTCTACATGCATCCTAGATCCTTTACCCACATCTTTCCTTAAACAGATATTACCAGTAGCTACTGAACCCCTTCTAAAAGTAATTAATTCTTCTCTAAGCACTGGCTATGTGCCTAAATCTTTTAAGCTAGCAGTTATCAAACCCTTGATTAAAAAACCGGACCTTGACCCCTGTCAGCTGTCTAACTATAGACCAATATCAAACCTGCCCTTTATCTCCAAGATCCTAGAAAAGGCTGTAGCACAGCAGTTATGTTCATACCTGCATAGAAATAACATTTATGAAATGTATCAGTCAGGATTTAGGCCTCATCATAGCACAGAGACAGCACTGGTTAAAGTGGTAAATGACCTGTTACTGGCTTCTGATCAGGGTTGTGTCTCCCTACTGGTGTTACTCAATCTTAGTGCAGCTTTTGACACCATTGACCACACTGTTCTACTTGACAGACTAGAACATGTTGTTGGTGTTAAAGGAACAGCCCTCTCCTGGCTCAGGTCTTATTTGACTGACCATTATCAGTTTGTAGATCTAGATGGTGACTTCTCCATGCATACCAAGGTTATGTTCGGTGTTCCACAAGGTTCTGTCTTAGGCCCACTGCTTTTCTCCCTAGATATGTTACCCCTTGGTGCAGTTATTCGTAAACATGGTATTAGCTTCCATTGTTATGTAGATGACACACAGCTATATGTTTCAGCTAAATCAGATGAGAGACACCAGCTTATTAAGATAGAAGAATGTGTAAAGGACATTAGACATTGGATGGCCACTAACTTCCTCCTGCTTAATTCGGACAAGACAGAGGTGCTTGTACTAGGACCACAGGCAGTTAGAAGTGAGCTTTCTGATTACAGAGTAATGGTGGATGGTCTTTTGGTTTCATCTTGTCCAGCAGTAAAAGATCTTGGTGTGATTATTGACTCTGGTCTTACGTTTGAAGCTCATGTAGATAATAACACTAGGGTAGCCTTCTTCCATCTTAGGAATATTGCTAAGATAAGAAATATGTTGTCGCTTCATGATGCAGAAAAATTAGTTCATGCTTTTGTTACCTCTAGGTTGGATTATTGTAATGTCTTACTGTCTGGATGTTCCAGTAGGAGCATACACAAGCTCCAGTTAGTCCAGAATGCAGCAGCTAGAGTCCTAACTAGAACCAGAAAATATGAGCACATCACTCCTATTTTAGCCACACTACATTGGCTCCCAGTCAAATTTCGCATTGATTATAAAATACTGTTACTAACCTATAAAGCACTAAATGGTCTCGCGCCACAGTACAGAGCGATCTTTTAGTCTTTTATGAGCCGCCACGCCTACTCCGATCAAAGGGTGCTGGCTACTTGGTAGTACCTCAAGTAGCAAAGGCTACAGCAGGGGGCAGAGCTTTCTCTTTCAAAGCCCCAAAGTTATGGAACAGCCTTCCAATTAGTGTTCGGGATTCAGACACAGTCTCAATGTTTAAGTCTAGGCTGAAGATACATTTGTTTAGTCAAGCTTTTAATGTATAGTTTTCTTAGGTAAAGGAGCAGATCTGGAAGGTTCATGGTCATAGAGTGTTTGGTGTACTGGGATGTTTGGATGCTGTCATCTTACCATCCTCGCAAGTCGCTCAGGTTTGCTGATTGTGAAGTGGTTGGATGCTTTATGTCCCGGGAAGCCTTCATGTCTGTGACCTTCTGGCTCTCCCTTTTAGTTATGATGTCATAGATAGTCTTGCTGGAGTCCCTGCCTGCACTTTACACATAATTCTACACTGTCTTTAAGCATCACATGATCAGAAACTTAATATCTTTGTCTTTCTCTCTCTACCTTCTCTGTCGAGCTATACACCCCACTCCTGAGCTCCCACTGTTTGCCAGTTTCCAGTGTGACCGCTGCCCTACCCCTGGTCGGAGTCTCGCCGCTTGATGGTGCCCACTGGTGCTGGGGATGGATCTGTGTGGACCAGGAGACAGCCATGGACAGAGCCACTTGGGGACTTTCACACCATCACAGATATGCCATTTCATCTGTCAGCCTGTGACAGCAAAGAACTAGTGTTTATAATGACCTTAGAAACTACACTGACCTAATAGTTCCTCATGGGTCATTGATTGCTGTTGTAGAAAGGACATCAATCAGCTACAGTTACATTATTTACTCTTTAGTGTCACCCAAATGAGGATGGGTTCCCTTCTGAGCCTGGTTCCTCTCAAGGTTTCTTCCTTTCCATCCCAGGGAGTTTTTCCTTGCCACAGTTGCCACAGGCTTGCTCATTAGGGATAAAATAGTCTAATTATAGAATTTAATAATTTATTCTTATTTCTAGTTAATTAGTTATTTTTATTTTTTATTATTATTTTTCATTTTCCCCTCCTCTTTCTCTGTTTTCTTCTTTTGTAAAGCTGCTTTGAGACAATGTTCATTGTAAAAGGCGCTATACAAAATAAACTGAATTGAATTGAATTGAAGCTCTAACGTTCTTTCACTAACAGGAAGTAGAAGTTTCCTAGTTGATGGTGAATGATGATGTCAAACACACGTAACATTTCAGTTTTTACATTTTCTTTAAGCACACAACATGGCCTCAGACGTTTTACCCATCTTGAATTTTTCCGCCTCATTTACATTTCTTTTGTTTGGCAGACTTACATTTATCACATTTTATACAACTGACCAATTGAGGGTTAAGGGCCTTGCTCAGGAGCCCAGCAGGGGCAGCATCAAACCCACAACCTTCTGATCAGTAGTCCAACACCTTTAAGCTACCACATCCCCTTCATCCTCATCCAGCTTCAGCACCTGCTAGCCCCGCCCCTTTTGTGCATGTAAGCAAGTATTAGTGCAGGAAGTGAGTGCTGTGAGTGTTGAGTGCAGGAAGTGTCCAACATTCACACTGCTTTATTCAAGTGAATAAATGAAGCTCTTGAAGTTAGGTGAGCTTCTGCTTCTTTTTTTCTCCTTCTTCTATGCAGTTTGGGACACAGCTCTAGTTAGAGTTTCTTTTCACAGGAAGCATCAGATCATTGTGTCTAGTTTCGAAGTATTTGGGTTTGCAAAAATGTTTTGCAGTGAATACTGTCCATTTTGTGTTGATGTGATCTGCCTCTGTGCCTCACAGGGGATCAGTACCTTCAACACCGTTGCCATGAATCACCCGCCTGTAGACAGTCCAGCATACAGCGAGATAAAGGATGAATCAGAAGACCGAAGATGCTCTCAGAAAATAAGAAATATCCTGTTAAGCATGAAGATGGAAAGAAAATCCCACTCAGGCTCGGAATATCACACTGACTGTCTGTTTATTTTGTAGTTTCTTATTTCCAACGTGATCGGCATATGCATTATATTATTATACATATCATATTAATATATATTATATTATTATGGTTATTATGGTGGTTTGTATACAGTGAGTTCCTTGTGGGAAAAAAATCTATAAAGGTCATTATGAGTTCTCAGGACTGATACTGGAGACTTTGCTCACATGCCGAGTCTCCAGTGTCAATGCTTCATGCTTCAACGTTTTGGGAGGAGTTTTAAGGCTAGTTAAATCTGTTATTGTGTAAAACAAAACAAGAAGTAACTTGCTATGGAAGAAAAATAAAATGTCAAATTTTTTGGTCTCATCTTGATTTGCACTCGATATTGCTTATCTACTTCTGTCGAAATTGCTCTTTTTTCTACTTCAGCTGTTGTATATAAACATGTTGTGTTTGTGTTTTTTGTGTAACTCTGAAGATCTGTGTATGTGTCGTATGTCATGTAGATGAACATCAGCTTGGTTTCAAATCCTAAGAGATATATTCCTGTGGCGAATTCCTTCCCAGCGAGATAAAGGACAAATCAGAAGACTGAAGATTCTGTCCGAAAATAAGGAAATTCCATGTTAAGCACAAAGATGGATAGAAAATCCCACTCACGCTCTGAATATCACACTGACTATCTGTTTATTTTGTAGTTTTTTAATTTCAACGTGACTCTGTGCAAACCGGCAAATACACGACTCACAAAAAGTGATATTGGGCTATCCTAAAAGGATACTGGGCTTTCGGGTGAAATTTCAGGATGCACCTAAAATGCACTATAACCTTTCCAGGTGAACTTAATTTGACCTTCTCTACACTTTTGAATGCACATGTCCAACTGTTCAGTGTTTCAGTACTTTTTGCAGAACTTGCTGTTCTCTAACAAGGTGCTTAACGGCAAAATTCACAACTGGTGTTTGATCCATGAATCCACCAATAAATTTTCTGGTTCAGATAGAATTGGTATTTAAACAGTCCTCTTCATCATGCTGTTCACATTTTGACATCATGAGACCAAGACCACACCTAACAATTGATCAACAGTACCTCGTCATTGTGAGGCTTCAAACAGGATGTTCTCAGAGGGAAGTGGCCACTGAGCTTAGAGTGTCAGAGTGTCATCAGCTGGTTGGGACAGAGATACAGAGAGACTGGAAGAGTCACAGACAGGCATAGAAGTGGACGTCCTTTGGTCACATCCCACGTTGATGACTGCTTCATTGTGAACAGTGCCCTGTGGAACCGGAAGATAAATGCCACTCAACTCCAGGCACATTTAAGGGAGGTGAGAGGCACCCAAGTGTCACATCAGACTATTCGAAACCATTTACATCAGCATGGTCTGTATGGTCCGTGACGGTCTGCAAGGGTACCTGACCACACCACTAGGCAGAGGCGTCATCGTCTTGCACGGCCCAGGGAGCATTTACGCTGGTCGATTCACGTTGAGCAGAAATGATGGCTGCCAACGATGTTGGAGACGTCAAGGAGAGCACTATGCATCAGCCACTGTTGTGGTAGTGTTACAGTCTGGGCAGGTGTGTCTACTCAATACAGAACTGCCCTACATCTTGTGAATGGTACAGTGAGTACCACAAGTCAGTACTACCTGAATAACATCATTAATCCAGTCATTGTGCCCCTGCATGAACAACACAGGCCTAATTTCATCTTCATGGACAACAATGCTCCAGCTTATTGAGGTTGCATCATTAGGGAACGGCTGCTGGAGGCTGGGGTACCTCAAATGGAGTGGCCTGCACTTTCTCCAGACCTGAATCCCATAGAAAACCTATGGGATCAGCCGAGTCGCCGTGTAGAGGCTCGTAACCCTGCACCCCAGAACCTCAATGACCTGAGGGCCGCCCTTCAAGAAGAGTGGAATGCCATGCCTCAGCAGACAATAAGTCGACTCGTGAACAGCATGAGACGTCGTTGTCAAGCTGTAATTGATGGTCAAGGGCACATGACAAATTATTGAGACATTGAGATTTTTTGTTGTGGTATACCCACCACTGTTGTTGGCTTTTGTTTCAATAAATTGTTTGAGATGAGGAAATCACCATTGCATGCTTCTATTTAAATGCCCTACTTTCATGATATAATATCACTGTAGGGTGAACTTTTTACATTTTCCATAAATCTCACCCAAAAGCCAAATATCCTTAACTTTTTGTGAGTAGTGTCTGTCTTTGAAAGTGGAGGAATCTGCTCATGAGCTGTTGAAACGTGGCCAGGGCACCAAAACAAGCAAATGAGAGGGGGAAAAACTGAGCTACACTGAAAAGTGAAAAGCAAAGCTTTCTTATGGGCAACAGGAGACATTCTGCCAACATCTCCTTTCCAAATAAATGTGAGAGCAGGAAGATTTGTGTTGGATGAGTGTCAAAGACAGCACATTAATATACTTGAGTGCTTCTGGGAAAGTTGTGTTCTCGGAAATGGTTTCAAGAGTGTTCCTGGTAAAGGTTTCAAATTGCTGATTCCTTGAGCTGTATAAGTAATAAGAACCAAGATAACGATTTCTTAAGAAATGAGATGGAAACCTACCATGTGACTGCATTTTATAAAAAGGTGAGTATCTGAGAGCAGGACAGTGAGTAACCAGCTGATTCTTCTTCAGATAAAGATCTCTGTAAAAAATCTCCTCCTGCATGCATTTCACATCATCTACTGAACTTCTACTTCAATTTCCAGCAGTTTGTGGTGAGAAAACTCTCTCTTTTAACACATCTAACACATAACAGCACTTCTGATGATCTTTTAACAATCATTAATCCACCATTACAGATAGATGAACAGGTTCAGATGATGAATTTGCATGTTCATTTGTGTTCATGTTTCTGTTGTCCTCTAACAGATTTCTGATATCCATCATCTCACACACTCATCAGACTCTCCTTACACACTCCTCACACTCTCATTTCACACTCCTCCACCGTATGCCACGATGAAGCTCCTCGCTCTGGTGTTCCTACTCTCCACTTTCTCCTCACTAACCCTTACAGAGGTTGTTAATTCATTTAAACAATCCTGTCCTAACTTCTTCATCCGGAACCCAAAAAAATCAAGTGATATCATCATCCCCACTATCTTTAATGGACGTCAGTATAAGACGATTTGTCAGCGCTGGAAAAACGAATACAGGTTTGCCACCGTGTACGACACTGAGAGGAGGATCCCTGTTTACTCGGCCTACACACTTTTACAGGCAGGAGAGACTGAACGTTGTGATGAATGGAAAATTGAACCTCAGGTCAGTGTTTAAATATTTCATTACTGATTCATTAACCTTTACTAAACACTAGACACTGTTTGTTCAGTAAAACACAGTGGACACAGAGAGCAGCAAGTAAATACCACAGTTAAATG
Organism: Hemibagrus wyckioides; assembly: GCF_019097595.1. NCBI lineage: Eukaryota > Metazoa > Chordata > Actinopteri > Siluriformes > Bagridae > Hemibagrus > Hemibagrus wyckioides. Next base: position 33,047,754 of record NC_080720.1, read on the forward strand.
TGTCTCACTGGTTTACGAACAGTGTGTTGAGTGAGCTGATCAATGTGTTTGTGTTTAATTCACTACTGTTTCATTTCTCCTCCATAACAGCTGGAAAATATCGAAGAATATAAAGACTTGAAAGAGATGATTGATTCCCCGAGAGAAGCAGGAAAAATATTCAACCAGGCTGTGAACTCTGATTATATAGGTACAGGGTTTACTAGAGGTCATGTGTTTCCACGTCAGTTTGCTGCTGATCAGGATCAATCAGATTCCACCTTTACATTAACCAACATAGCACCGCAAACAGAGGACAGCAATGGACAATGGGCCAGACAAGTGGAGGAACCGATGCTTAAAGAAATAAAACAGAGCTGCAAACTTGACCAAAATCACCTGGCATACATTGTGACCGGGGTCGTCCCAGGGGAGAACTGGGTAACCATACAAAGAGACGGAAAAGAATATCAAGAAGGAATTAACATTCCCAGTCATGCTTGGAGCGCTTACTGTTGCACCAGTAAAGACGATATTAAGAAACTCATAGTGAAGACCTACTTAGCTGAGCTAGGCATATTTACTCTCAGGCGCCCCGACATTAACAAACTGAATAAACGACTTACTGAACTGTATAATAAAGGGATACCTTTTAATGTGTTCCCAGGATTAGACGTTGAAGATTCCCATGTGGACCTCATAGAACCACATGGAGTACACATCAGAAATGAATCCTACATTTAATCTGGATTATGTCATGAATCTACACAAAATATCACATAATGAAACAATGCAGTGGTAGCATCAGGTCAGGTCTTTTGGTTGCCTCTCTCTCTCTCTTTCTCTCCCTCTCTATATATATTACTATACAAATAAATATTGTCATGTAATTATATATGTAGTTTTGTATGTATGTAATTATGATGTAACGATGTCATTGAATGAAGTCGAAATTGCAACACGTCAAGTGTCATGTGATATCAAGATTGAAATATCTCTTGCTGTAAGAACCCAGAGTTTGTCAGAGAACATATGGAACATAATAAAAGGGATTTAAAATACAAACATCTTATTTGGCAAGTCGGGTCTCATGGGACTCAGTCCAGTAGGAGGAGCTAGTTAACTGTTCACTGCAAAATGAGTCTGCTGAAAGAAGGAGGCTCTCTCTCTCTTTCACACACACACACACACACACAAATGTAGAAAATGTAAAAAAGACGGGGCAGCTCAGATAGCAGATACTGTGTGTGTGAGCAGTCTGGGGTACAGGAGCTAATTGGAGCAGCCCTGGGAAGGATTTCAATTCAATTTCTATTCAATTCAATTTTATTTGTATAGCACTTTTAACAAAGAGCATTGTCTCAAAGCAGCTTTACATAAGAAACAACATAAACAACAAAACATACAGACAGACAGACAGTCCTAGATGTTATCCCAAGTGAGCAAGCCTGAGGTGACTGAGGTGACTGTGGCAAGGAAAAACTCCCTTAGATGGTATGAGGAAGAAACCTTGAGAGGAACCAGACTCAAAAGGGAACCCATCCTCATTTGGGTGACACTGGAGAGTGTGATATGAACAATGTCCTAATTGTGTGATGCAGATACAGCATATGTAAATGTTGTGTAAATGAATAAGGAGGTTGTTGTCGACCCCAATCCTCACAAAGCAGGACCCGGCTGGAGCTGGCACAGTCTCTGTATGGCTCGGGATGAAGAAGGGAAACAAGTGGAAAGTAATTAGCGTAGCTGCTGTTCATAATATTAGCAGCACTAGATCATAATATGCATTTAATCAGATGTACTGGAGCACAAGTTTATGGGATGTGTTAAATGTATGCCTGTATAAAGAGATAAGTCTTTAGTCTATGTTTGACCTGAGAGACTGTGTCTGAGCCCCAAACATTGTCAGGAAGGCTATTCCAAAATTTTGGAGCTAAATATGAAAATGCTCTACCCCATTTTGTAGACTTTAATATTCTGGGAACTACCAGAAGTCCAGAGTTTTGTGATCTTAAAGAGAATGGTGAATTGTAACATGTCAGAAGACTGGTTAGATACATGGGAGCTAAACTCAACAGGTAGCAGGGATGATAATCTGAAAATCTGATCCTTGTGGGACCCCGTATTTCACTGGCATTACACTGGACAGTTCTCCATTTAAATCTACAAAGTGGTATCGATCAGACTGGTAGGATCTAAACCATTTTAGTGCCTGTCCCTGCATGCCTATTTAATTTTCTAACCAATCTACGAGAATGTTATGATCTATAGTGTCGAATGCAGCACTAAGGTCAAGCAGGACTAATATTGAGATGCAGCCTTGGTCCGAAGCTAAAAACAAATCATTTGTGATTTTTACTAGTGCAGTTTCTGTACTATGATGGGGTCTGAAACCTGACTGAAAGGATGGCGGTGTTGGTATTGGCGTTCCCATAGCGTGAGAAGGGAACGAGATGCTGCGTCATTAGCCACCACTTGCGCTTCCTTCAGACAAGTAGAAGCTGGAGTAACGTGACGTAGATGCCCTTTTATGGTCTTGCTGGCTCGCTCTGCTTTGTCACATGACATACCCGAGGCGATAAATCAGCATAATTTCAGATCTTCAGACACATAGACTTCCAAATAGAAGCATTCCCATAGCCATGATGCAGCATCTTATTCCCTTCTAAGGGAACCGGGTTACATACGCAACCTGGTGTAGATTTTTTTAAAGTATATCATTTCCTTATATGTTGATTTTTTCCCTCATGAATGTCAGGATATAGAGTTCATGCTGCACATAAACAAAAAACATGAACAAATCTACTGCATGTACTATTAGCATAAGTTGTGCACTTGTTCATGTAGTCGGTGTGATGAGTAAAGTGAAGTAATGTAATATAATGTAAAGTGAATATTGTGATTGTCATGAACACAGACCGATGAGCTGCAAGCTGCTGCTTCTTACTGCACTAAAGTCAGTTTCATGTTCAGACAGTCGGGTGTGGTATTTTATGAACCTGTCCTAAGTTAAGAAACTCCAGATCAGCTCTAACAGTGATGTATTTGGAGACTTAACCCTTTGTGTTCTGTTCACTCCTCTGAGAGAGATTTTCAGCAGAGACAGAAAGTAATATTCGAATCATATTTCTTTCTGAGGAACAGCAAAGAGACACAAGTGCACTTTTCTGAGAGATTTCACTTTCTTTAAGAAAGCAGTTCATTCATTATTTCACTGATCTGATTTATTAATGGTCTGTTAATAGCACGAGACCCGACTCCTCATCATCATGACCCCTGTAACAGTTCCAGCTGTTTCCCGACTCTCCCAAAGGACAGCACATCTGAAAGCCGAGCCCAAAGCACTGGGGGTAAAAATACCACCATTTAAAATGTTTCCCTTTAATCAGTGATTCCTCTCTTCTTCTCCACAGACTGTGCAGATTATGATCGGGATCACGACTCTCTCATGTGTCAGTTCTCACCAGCAGTGTCGACATTTTTCTTCACTTAACGTGTTCTATTTGGGCTTCACTGTAAGCACTTTGCATTAGTATTCACACCCCTTGAACCAGGGATGATTCTAGGATTTTCATTTAAGGGGGGCTCGGCCCCCAATGAGGGTATAATAGTAAAAATAAATAAATAAATAAATAAATAAAGGTTTGACTAACAGGGTAGGATGGTAAATTTATTGCAGCATTCCACTGTTTTGCATAGATATGTATAACATTCGAGTACTGAACAAGCCAAATACAAGTCTTCCTGATCACACACACACACACACATACACACACACATACATACACACACATACACACCCACACACACACACACATACACATACACACACACACACACACACACACACACACACACACTTGTCCGCTGAAAGAGGGGGAGGAGCCGAATTCTGCCGCCATTTTCATATGAAACTTAGGCGATCACCAATTTGTGTAGGGTTTATGGAGAATCGCTGACGGAGGTGAGTAGAAATGGCCCAGCGACGCCCATGACTTGAACCTTTCCACATTAGAAAATAGAAGTAACTTAATTAGTATCATTGGATAAAACGACACAAAATTGTTTATTATAGTAAAACGTGGTGGTGGCAGCATCACACTTCAAGTCACCACTGACCTCATGGCTGCTATGTGCTGTTGTGGCATATTTATTTCCTTTTCTTTTTAAACAGTAGGTTTATTGTTACTCTACACACTGTATGGGAAATTAATAATTAACACATTTACACTGCTGTACAGGTGTACATAAGACAAGTCAGAGGGGTGTGAATATTTAACTAACTTTACAGCCTTGTTCCTACTGATGGTTTTTATTCCTAATACCTGATAAACATCATGAATGCCTTTATTTGAACAGTTTATGGTGTCTGGAGCTCTGTCAGTTACTACAGTGAACCACCCAAACTCCTCTGTTGTATGGAAACAAGATGTTCTCTTTTTTTTCTTTCTGTTTTTCTTTTTTCAATTCAGTTCAATTCAGTTTTATTTATATAGTGCTTTAAACAATGAACATTGTCTCAAAACAGCTTTACAGAACATAAGAAACAAAAAACATGCAAACAGTCTTAGACGTTTGGACAAAAAGGCTAACAGAGGCGACTGTAGCAAGAAAAAACTCCCTTAGACTGTATGAGGAAGAAACCTTGAGAGGAACCAGACTTCAAAAGGAACCCATCCTCAATTGAGTGACACTGGACATTTCTGCATTTATGTACAGTCGGTTGTGTGATGTAGAACGTTATTGTGTGTATTAATTAAGAGGACACTGTCGTCCTCAAATTCCACATAGGGTCAGCAGCATTGCTTTGAATAACCAAGTCCTCATGAAGCAGAACCCAGATCTGTGGATGCCTCAGGATCCTCACAGGGTTGGCCTCTGTCTTCTGAAGCTGGCACAATCTCTATATGCCTCGGGATTTTGACCAACTCTGTGGTTTGCATTTTGTACATAAATACATTTGTTGTTTTGTTTTGTTTTTTTCACCGTGGCTAATTCCTATTCATTGTTTCCAAAATTACAGGATTTTGTAACAGTTGCTTTTCACTTTTGTGTTGAGGTTTATTTATCTGCTTAGTTTGTTGCTTGTTTTCTCATTTCTTTACTTATTCAGCTCAATTGCTGATGTCAGTCTGGGTAACATCACAGACTCACACCGCTTCACCAACATGGCCATCACAGGCTCCAGCTCCCAGGAACCACCAGCAACCATTAAATCTCCCACCCTTACAGTCACCAACCTTCTGAATATGATCTGTGTTTAATTATATATATATATACACTATATTGCCAAAAGTATTCGCTCACCTGCCTTCACTCGCATATGAACTTAAGTGACATCCCATTCCTAATCCATAGGGTTCAATATGACGTCGGTCCACCCTTTGCAGCTATAACAGCTTCAACTTTTCTTGGAAGTCTGTCCACAAGGTTTAGGAGTGTGTTTATGGGAATTTTTGACCATTCTTCCAGAAGCGCATTTGTGAGGTCACACACTGATGTTGGACGAGAAGGCCTGGCTCTCAGTCTCCGCTCTAATTCATCCCAAAGGTGTTCTATCGGGTTGAGGTCAGGACTCTGTGCAGGCCAGTCAAGTTCCTCCACACCAGACTCTGTCATCCATGTCTTTATGGACCTTGCTTTGTGCACTGGTGCACAGTCATGTTGGAAGAGGAAGGGGCCAGCTCCAAACTGTTCCCACAAAGTTGGGAGCATGGAATTGTCCAAAATGTCTTGGTATGCTGAAGCATTCAGAGTTCCTTTCACTGGAACTAAGGGGCCAAGCCCAGCTCCTGAAAAACAACCCAACACCATAATCCCCCCTCCACCAAACTTTACACTTGGCACAATGCAGTCAGACAAGTACCGTTCTCCTGGCAACCGCCAAACCCAGACTCGTCCATCAGATTGCCAGATGGAGAAGCGCGATTCGTCACTCCAGAGAACGCGTCTCCACTGCTCTAGAGTCCAGTGGCGGCGTGCTTTACACCACTGCATCCGACGCTTTGCATTGCACTTGGTGATGTATGGCTTGGATGCAGCTGCTCGGCCATGGAAACCCATTCCATGAAGCTCTCTGCGCACTGTTCTTGAGCTAATCTGAAGGCCACATGAAGTTTGGAGGTCTGTAGCGATCGACTCTGCAGAAAGAGTCTGCAGAGTCTGCCTCAGCATCCACTGACCCCGCTCCGTCAGTTTACGTGACCTACCACTTCGTGGCTGAGTTGCTGTCGTTCCCAAACACTTCCACGTTCTTATAATACAGCTGACAGTTGACTGTGGAATATTTAGGAGCGAGGAAATTTCACGGCTGGATTTGTTGCACAGGTGGCATCCTATCACAGTTCCACGCTGGAATTCACTGAGCTCCTGAGAGCGACCCATTCTTTCACAAATGTTTGTAAAAACAGTCTGCATGCCTAGGTGCTTGATTTTATACACCTGTGGCCATGGAAGTGATTGGAACACCTGATTCTGATTATTTGGATGGGTGAGCAAATACTTTTGGCAATATAGTGTATATATAAGTAAGTTTGTTTGCACTCTTTATAACCGCCTCAGTTTCAGTTCCTTGTTGTGATGTATACACTCTGTTCCCACGTGTTTGTGATGTTACAGAGTGGATAAATACTGTGACTGTGTACTGTGACGTTACATAGTGGATTTTTCGCTTTTCCCTTTTGTTCCTTATGTTTTGCGCTGTTCACTATTTTGTGAATTTTTGACTTTTATTAAATGCCCCATACTTGCATCTTACCCTCTGTGTCTGCTTCATGACAGATCTACTTATTTACCTAATAACCTGCTTAATAACTTGTATCGATTGGCTAGACAGAGGTTTCAAGCTGGGAAGGATGTGTTGCAGGTTAGGGTGATGGATGCAAACGGAAATGTGCTGATGAGCAAGGAGAGTGTGATGAGAAGGTGGATGGAGCATTTCGGGGAACGGATGAATAAAGAAAATGAGAGAGAGAGAAGGCTGGATGATGTGGAAAAAGTGCATCAAGAAGTTTAGGGGATTAGTAAGGATGAAGTGAGGACAGCTCTTAGGAGGATGAAGAGTCGAAAGGCAGTTGGCCCAGATAACATACCAGTGAAGGCATGGAGATGTTTATGAGAGATGGCAGTGGAATTTTATTTTATTTGGGAGTGACAAGGATGGAGAAGATTAGAAATGAGTATATTAGAGGGACAGCGCAGGTGGGGCGGTTTGGAGACAAGGTAAAAGAGGCGAGATTGAAATAGTTCGGGCATGTGCAGAGGAGGGATATGGATTATATTGTAAGAAAAATGCTGAGGATGAAACCACCTGGAAAGAAGAGAAGAGGAAGGCCAAGAAGGAGGTTTATGGATGTGGTGAGGGAAGACATGCAGGGGATTAGTGTGACAGAGGGAAGTGCAGAGGACGACCTCTAAAGGGAGCAGCCAGAAGAAGAAGAAGAAGAAGAAGAAGAAGAAAAACCTGCTTAATAACTTACCCTGTTTACATTCTATCCACTAACTTATTTACACACTTACTAACCTTCTTACTTACTTAACTAACTTACCCTACTTATTTATTTACATTCTTTCTACCATATAGTGGGACCTAAATGTCTGAGATTTATTATCATTATGTATTTATTATTATGTAATGAACTGATTTATTTATTTGTGTGTCTCTTTGTTCATGAGGCAGAGGATATATGGAGTGCTGTTGGTTTTCTCTCTGCATGAGTTCATTTCTATCTGCACTTATGTGTTCGCCTGTGAAGCCTCCTGCTGCACTGCAACTACAGTGAGTGTATTTTAAATCTATTAAAATCTATTAAATCTATTAAAATCTTTTTTCTTTTTCATCAATCATGTCCTCAGAAGAATCAGAGAACTTATCACATATGCATTATAGCACAGTGAAACACTTTTACGTATCCCAGCTTTGGAAGTTGGGGTCAGAATGCAGGTTCATCCATGATACAGCCCCATGGAGGAGTGAGGGTTAAGGGCCTTGCTTAGGGGCCCAACAGTGGCAGCTTGAACCCCAACCTTCTGAACCCCAACCCTGAGCCTCAACCACTTACGCTACCACTGACTACAGTCTGAGAACATAAACACAGAGGCTGTGAAGAGCATTAACTACAGACCTAATCTCTATTCAGAGGCTACATGAGCGTTATGCGTGTGGGGGCGGAGTCATGTGTGATTTTTATCTTGTCATATTCAAGTCACAGACCCAGAATTATTACCCATAACCAGTGGCGGACTGGGACAATAGTTCAGGCCGGGAATTTGACTCCATCCCAGGCCACCTCTGCTGTTGCCATCACCATCACCCTATTCATGTAATCCACCAGAATGCTTATCTTGTAGGCTAACTCTATTAGTTGATGTAACAGGTAGACTACCAGACGAATAATAAGTGAATAAATAGGCCTGATATTGGCCTAAATAAATGAATAAACTGGCCGAATTATAAATGAACAAATCGTACTAACCCTCAAAAACTCACTAGGAATACACCATCTATATTACCACACCACAGACAAATATAAACAGGATACACATTCAAATGTTGAAATATATATATTTTATGGAACGGCTGAGATTTCTGCTTTTATAATAATACTCTGAGCGGTTCAACTGTTAACAAGAAGGTACACTTATTGTGTGTTAAACTGTAGACTCTATACCTGTGTCTGTGACAAATAAACACTTAAATCTTGATCTTTGATAAAACTTCATTGTTGACATTATTATATTCTGTTTAGTGAAATGTTTAGTCAGTATGTTATAAACTGCAGACCAGTGGAAATTCACACCAGTGTCTTTGTGAAGCTGTTAAACTGTTGCATGAGGCTTGTTGAGGTCTGAAGGTGTGAAGGGAGCTGATGGTGGAAGAAATTCAAACTTTCAGAACATTTGTACACAATTAATAAACAGTGACCTTTTTCAGTAGTTCATTCCAGGTTGATGTTCCTGCTGCTTTAGGTGTAGAGAAGAGAAGCTTTGAGTCTCAGTGAACTAACATTTACTGTTATTACAGGAAAATAATCCACAACAGGACATGTGACACAGGTGAAGTGAAATGGATTTACTCTAACCACCATGAAGGGGATTATTTCTCATAACATCAGGACAACCCAGATGAATGACACATCATACATTTCATCTGTTAATAATCATATTTAACCTTGTCACAATGGTAAAGAGTTTGTGTGATCAATTCACTTGGTTGGCTAAGATACTGGGCAGTGATGACGTGTGTATAAGGTGTTAGTTTCATCTTCAACCCCATTGCAACACGTGAAAAGTGTACATGACAGCAGTGTTATAAAAAGGCAAGTATCTTACAGATAAAGATCTCTGTACAAAGATCTCCTCCTGTGATCATCTCACATCTTCTACTGAACTCCAACCTCAGGTTCTCTCTCTCTCTCTCTCTCAGTTCTGTACTGACTGTAAACCTGCTTTGTCGGAGTTTATTTCAGAATAAAAAGAGTGAAAAAGTTAAAATCACTGTGTGATCTGTATGATTAGATCAGTAAGCGTGATGTGCTCATGCAGTTTAGATGGATTCCAGTCTGAAGTAGAAAGGTTGGTGGTGTTATTCAGAATTTTGTTGTTTAGTTATTTAAGGCATGAACTACCATCGGTTAAATTTGAGACCATTTAAGAAAAGCATTTTATAAAAAGCAGGAATATCCTGCATTGACTTTAAATGCGTTATGCAGGATTTTCACAGGCCATTAGTGTAAATCAGTACAATACAAAAAGCATGAATGTCACGTCAACATCAACAGATTTTTCTAAAGAAAGGCAGCATCAAAACACTAAAGAGCCACTCATCTTTATACAGCACTATACACACACAGCTGACTCCGTAAATATGTCGAGCTGTCACGAAACAGACTGTCGGGGTTGGAGAATCAAAAGGATTTTATTGAAAATTCCGCCTTGAAAATGCATTTGTAAGGATGTCCATGACCAAATCCATTTCTTCTCCTCTGTCAGCCATTGTGAGTTAAAATATTTACTTACTTATTTACTTGGTGCGGTTATCCAATCAAAGGACGGGAAATTGCTGACATAATCATATGCCTGCTAGATGGCCCCAGTGACGCCAACTCGAAATCTGATTGGTTAATTGAACAGTTTCACTGCCATTTATTTTAAGCTCTGGGCGCCTGCAACACATGATGTCAGCCACTAGCTGAAATATGATTGGATAAATACTCTTATCATAAATATACACTACTGGAAGCAGCGCAACCGAGAGAAAAGCTATGAAATGTAGAGAATAGACTATTGGGAATAATTTAATACACATTCATGGAAAAATATTTTAAATATATTAAAATGCAAGTCAGTGATTCAGATCACTGCTGTTTAGACCAACAGAGAAGGCCTTGCTGGCCCTGACGGTCCACCACTGTAATTACATACATACAAAATTACACATATAAATACATGACTTATGATAGAAGCTAAATCAAGGGTTACGAGGGTGAATACTTATGCAATCTTTACAATATTTATTTGTATAATAATATATACAGTGAGGGAAAAAAATTTTTGATCCCCTGCTGATTTTGTACGTTTGCCCACTGACAAAGAAATTATCAGTCTGTAATTTTAATGGTAGGTTTATCTGAACAGTGAGAGACAGAATAACAACAAAAAAACCCAGAAAAACACATTTCAAAAAAGTTCTACATTGATTTGCATTTTATTGAGTGAAATAAGTATTTGACTCCTTTGCAAAACATGACTTAGTACTTGGTGGCAAACCCTTGGATTGTTAAATCCAAGATTTAACGATACATGATCCCATCCATCGTCCCTTTCATGCGGTGCAGTTGTCCTGTCACCCGGGGATGGTGTACTTGGGGTCATAGGCAGCATTCCTCCTCCTCCAAACATGGCGAGTTGAGTTGATGCCAAAGAGCTGGATTTTGGTCTCATTTGACCTTTCACCCAGTTCTCCTCTGAATCATTCAGATGTTCACTGGCAAACTTCAGATGGTCCTGTACATGTGCTTTCTTTAGCAGGGGGACGTTGCGGGCGCTACTGGATTTCAGTCTTTCACGGCGTAGTGTGTTACCAATTGTTTTCTTGGTGACTATGGTCCCAGCTGCCTTGAGATCATTGACAAAATCCTCCAGTGTAATTCTGGGCTGATTCCTCACCATTCTCATGATCATTGAAACTCCATGAGGTGAGATCTTGCATGGAGCCCCAGACCGAGGAAGATTGACAGTCCTTTTGTGTTTCTTCCATTTGGGAATAATCGCCCCAACTGTTGTCACCTTCTCACCAAGCGGCTTGGAGATGGTCTTGTAGCTCATTCCAGCCTTGTGTAGGTCTACAATCTTGTCCCTGACATCCATGGACAGCTCTTTGGTCTTGGCCATGATGGAGAGTTTGGAATCTGATTGATTGCTTCCTTCTGTGGACAGGTGTCTTTCATACAGGTAACGAGCTGAGATTAAGAGCACTCCCCGAGAGTGCTCCTACTGTAATCTCAGCTCCTTACCTGTATAAAAGACACCTGGGAGCCAGAAATCTTTCTGACTGATAGGGGATCAAATACTTATTTCACTCATTAAAATGCAAATCAATGTAGAACTTTTATGAAATGTGTTTTTCTGGATTTTTTTGTTGTTATTCTGCCTCTCACTGTTCAAATACACCTACCATTAAAATTGATCATTTCTTTGTCAGTGGGCAAACGTACAAAATCAGCAGGGGATCCAATAATTTTTTCCCTCACTGTATAGGGAGAGAGAGATAGAGAGAGAGAGAGAGAGAGAGAGAGAGAAAGAGAGAGAGAGAGAGGCAACCAAAAGACTGACCTGATGCTACCACTGCATTGTTTCACTATTATGTGATATTTTGTGTAGATTCATGACATAATCCAGAATAAATGTAGGATTCATCTCTGATGTGTCCTCCATGTGGTTCTATGAGGTCCACATGGGTCTCTTCGACGTGTAATCCTGGTAACACATTAAAAGGTATCCCTTTATTATACAGATCAGTAAGTCATTAATTCAGTTTGTTTCATGTCGGAGCACCTGACATCAAATTTATCTAGCTCAGCTAAGTAGGTCTTTACTGTGAGTTTATCATTTTTACTGGTGCAACAGCATGAGTGGGAATGTTAATTCCTTCTTTATATTCTATTCCGAGTTTGCAGCTTTTGTTTATTTCTTTGAGCATCGGTTCTGCCACTTGTTCAGCCCATTTTTGTTGCTGTCCCCTGTTTGTGATGCTACATTGGTTAATGTAAAGGTGGAATCTGATTGATCCTGATCAGCAGCAAACTGACGTGGAAACACATGACCTCTAGTAAACACTGTGTCTTTATAATCAGAGTTCACAGCCTGGTTAAATATACTTCCTGTTTCTCTCGGGGAATCAATCATCTCTTTCAAGTCTTTATATTCTTCAATATCTTCCAGCTGTTATGGAGGAGAAATGAAACAGTAGTGAATTAAACACAAACACATTGATCAGCTCACTCAACACACTGTTCATGATAAATAAAACATTTCGTTTTTTACAATCGTATTTACTTCCTGCTCTCTGTGTCCACTGTGTTTTACTGCACAAACAGTGTCTAGTGTGTAGTAGAGGATTTAATTTCCATTCATCACAACGTTCAGTCTCTCCTGTCTGTAAAAGTGTGTACGCTGAATAAACAGGGATCCTCCTCACAGTTTTGTACACGGTGGCAAACCTGTATTTGTTTTTCCAGCGCTGACAAATTGTCTTATACTGATGTCCACTGAAGATAATGGGGATGATAATGTCACTTGGTTTTTTTGGATTCTGAGTGGAGAAGGACAGGATTGTTTAAATGAATCAACAACCTCTGTCAGGATGAGTGAGGAGAAAGAGGAAAGCACGAGCACCAGAGCGAGGAGCTTCATCCTGGCAAACAGTGGAGGAGTGTGAGATGAGTGTGTGAGGAGAGTCTGATGAGTGTGTGAGATGATGGATATCAGAATTCTGTTAGAGGACAACAGGAACATGAACACAAATCAACACGCAGTTGATCATCTGAACCTGTTCATCTATCTGTAACAGTGGATTAATGATTGTTAAAAGATCATCAGAAGTGCTGTTATGTGTTAGATGTGTTAAAAGAAAGAGAAGCTGCTGGAAATTGAACATTGTACCCCAGTTTATCCCACTCAAGATTCAAGAATCTTTATTGTCATTTCAACCACATATATCTAACGCAGTACATAGTAAAAAGAAACAACGTTTCTTCAGGACCTGGTGCTACATAAACATACAACATAGAGTTCAAACACAAGAACAACACAGAGCTAGGACCAAAAGTTTGTCGAAGCCACATAAAGTGTAAAGTGTGCTGCTAGGTGTGCAGCTAGGTGCAAACAAAACTCTCGTCTCACAATCTGCTCCAGCTGATGGAGTCACACATTACACAGTACATTTCTCTTTGCTGATTCTCCTGCAGATCTTTAATAAAACTTTTCTGATTGCTGTGAAAATTATTTCTTTTTTCTCCCTTGTCATTTCATCACACTGAACAGTGACACTTTCTGTAAAAGTTTTGTTAGTAGTAGTGTCTGAATGGTCCAACAGATGGCGCCACTTCACTATTGTGTACAGAGAGAGTAGTAATAATAATAATAATAATAATAATTATTATTATTATTATTATTATTATTATTATTATTATTATTATTATAGATTTATAAATAAACTATAAGAAGATCAACAATTATTCTTTCTAAGTTGTCCTGGTCACTCTGTTTAGAATGTGTCCTTATTTATTTTTACCTGTTCTTAATCTCTCCTTTTGCACACATGACATCTGCACTGACCTACAACAGCAGTGAACTTTCACACATTGGTAAACAATATGCTCACCTTTCCATGATATTTTATCCATCAGCCCATCAGGCATATGAGTCCCTTCTCACATGCTCCCTGCTGACTCTAATGCTGCCGCTTCAGCTTCCGGACCTCACTCAACCCAGGGACATGTGTGCTTTCTCCCATTCAGAGAACCACCTTCTTGGGGATAGTTTGGGATTCAGCCACAGAGTTGGCATGTCTGTCTCCCGCTCGGGGGTTTTCCATTCTTTCTGCCATAAAGGACATCTGGCTAGGCCAATGCCTCTCTACTGCCCAGGGGCAGAGAGTGCTCAGCTCATGGCTGTAGCAGCCAAAGCTATTCCTTCTAGTCTGCTACACACAAGACCATTTTAACTTTTTTTTTAGCCCCTCAGACACCCTTTTCAGGATCACAAGGGTTACATGTCATGAGCTTCATACCCTTCTTATGTGGACATACCCTGGTTCCTCACATTGGACTCTTAACAAGTGCCATCAGTCTCCAAGCAGCACCTTGTTCTGTGTAGTGGTAGCTAGGTATCTCCTAGGCCTATAAGGCATGCTGTGTTTCTTTGCCTCTAGGAATTAAGGCTCACTCCACTAGTTATTTCCCCTTGTCTAGCACTGGCTAGGAGCGGTCCCCTCCAGGATATTTGTGCCAGCTTCTCTAGGGTGTTTTTGGCACCCAGGTATTTCTGAAAAAATAATCATCTTGGTTCTGGCACTTATAATATTTTATTCACTCTCTTTCAGTAAAAAATATTTTTTCCAGAAACACTCAGCATGAGCATGAGTCATTTCAAACAGAACATTAGAATATTAATGTGAAGTCTTTGACACTCATCCAATAACAATCTGCTTTAGCATTTATTTGGAAAGGAGATGTTGGCAGACTTTCTAAACTCCTGTTGCCCATAAGAAAGCTTTGATTTTCCCTTTTCAGTCTATACTTCATATTGATGCTTCAAATCATTATTACATATTAAGTTATTGCATATGGATACCGAGCACTTTAGAACGCAACTACCATTTGCACTCAGGGAAACTGAGAGAATTCTTAGCGTTAATGTGTTTTTATCAATGAGAAGTTTTGTGACTACCTGCACTAAACCCCTATGTTCACTTTTTACTCAATAATAGCCCACTCACTTATGTACTAACAAGTGCCAAGCTCAATGCAGCTGGTTGTAAGTGGGTAACTAAACTTGCAGATTTCCACTTTACGATAATGCATCAACCTAGCAAAGACAACATTGATGTGGATTATCTAGGATTTGATTGACTGTAGAAACAAGGAACACTTTACAGAGGAACTGCTGGCAAATTGTCTCGAAGCGATTCTGGAGGCGGTAGAAGCTCAAGATTTGACTATGACATGCATGGCAATGATTTCACTCCATGACACAATACAGAGTCATGCAAGTCATATTATGTCAATGAGATAGGACAAGCACAGAGGAACGATGCTACCAGATGTTTATTCCAAGAATTCAACACTCAAGGCAAAAACTTGCTACCCCACTGGGACAAACTCTGTATTGGAACAGACGGAATTCTTCAAATGAAGAACCCTGATCCTCCAATCAATAACCCAGAGCCTTAACTACTTGACCTACCACTGCCCAAAACTGTACACTGTATAACTGTACAGTGACAAACTTACAAAGAAAAAACTTAAAGCTTGATCTTTAATAAAACTTTACTGTTTGCTGTGAACATGGAGGATTTCGCTGCCTCATCCCACTGAGTCATTGAACTGCTGAGGTTTTAGCTTTTTTAGAAACATGCTGAGCTGTTTAACATCATTTTATTCTATTTAGTGAAATGCTTTCTCAGTATGTTGTGTGTTAAAACTGCAGAGCAGTGGAAATTCACACCAGTGTCTTTGTGAAGCTGTTAAACTGTTGCATGATGCTTGTTGAGCACTATTAGCACAACTTATGCTAATAGTACATGCCTTAGATTTGTTCATGTTTTTGTTTACATGCAGCATGAACTCTATATCCTGACATTCATGAGGGAAAAAATCAACATGTAAGAAACTGATATACAATTTGTATGTGGTTCTTCTGTTATCCTTCAGGTCTTCAGGTAGATTTCTGCTCTACATCACTGCCTACAAACCTCAAACATTCCTCACACACTGCTCACACACTCCCCCATAGTGTGTCAGGATGAAGTTTCTTGCTCTGGTGCTCCTGCTCTCCGCTTTCTCCTCACTGACCCTGATGGAGGTTGTTAAGGTTTTTGCACGGTCTTCTTGTTCCAAGTTCTTCATCCGAAGCCCAAAGAGAAAATCTATCATCACCCCAACTGTTTTCAAGGGCTATCAGTATAAACAGATTTGTCAGCGCTGGAACAACAAATACACATTTACCACGCTGTATGACATCAAGCAGAGGATCCCCATCTACTCAGCCTACACGTTCTCGGGTCAAAACACAGACCTGGTTTGGAACGAAGAGTGGAAAAATGAACCTCAGGTAAGTGAAGTGTTGTACACGCTTGTGCTACTGAGAAGCAGAAGAGTTTGACTGTCCTTAAAAAAAACCTCAGTTGAAATAATCATTCCATTATTTTATTTCGTTTCCTGCTACACAATTCAGTGTGTGTTCAGTTCATGAGTTAAAAATCACTGAAAACCTTTTCTAAGATTAATTTAAGATTCTTAAATTGTTGTTATTGCACTCTTCTATTGCACAGGATTATAATTATTGTAATTTCACAGTTTAAGAATATCACATACAACAGTGTGTATTATGATGACAGGTTATTACACAGTTAGAACACACCATGAGTATGAACAGTGTGTATTATGATGACAGGTTATTACACAGTTAGAACACACCATCAGTATGAACAGTGTGTATTATGATGACAGGTTATTACACAGTTAGAACACACCATCAGTATGAACAGTGTGTATTATGATGACAGGTTATTACACAGTTAGTACACACCATCAGTATGAACAGTGTGTATTATGATGACAGGTTATTACACAGTTAGAACACACCATCAGTATGAACAGTGTGTATTATGATGACAGGTTATTACACAGTTAGAACACACCATCAGTATGAACAGTGTGTATTATGATGACAGGTTATTACACAGTTAGAACACACCATCAGTATGAACAGTGTGTATTATGGTGACCGGTTCACTGAGAGCAGCTCTGATTGTAAAGTCTACAAGTAGTGTAAAGTAGCAGTAGACTTCTTCATACATTTAGGATGTAACAGTCTGTCACTGAAGGAGCCGCTCAGAGATGTAACTGTGTCATACAGGGGGTGAGAGTCATTCTCCAGTAAGGATGATAGCTTAGCTACCATCCTCCTTATCTAGAATGCCACTGAATGTAGAAACAAGGATGGAACACTTTACAGAGGAACTGCCTTCGGACTGTGTCGAAGCGATCCTCCAGTACGTAGAAGCTCAAGACTTGACTGTGTATGGCAGTGATTTCACTCCACGACCCAATAAGGAGTACAGAGTCATGTGAGTCATATTCTGTCAATAAGAAAGGACAAGCACAGAGGAATGATGCTGATCTTGGACCAGTGATACAATGCAGGATTGCTGGCACAAAACCTACCAGATGTTTATTCCAGGAATTCAACACTCAAGGCGAAAACTTGCTACCCCACTGGGACAAAGTCTATATTGGAACAGATGGAATTCTTCAAATGAAGAACCCTGATCCTCCAATCAATAACCCAAAGCCTTAACTACTTGACCTACCACTGTCCAAAACTGTACACTGTATAACTGTTGTAACGTCCCGTCAGATGTAGGAGTATTAGAATCCATACGCGGATGAGGGAAAGGGCCAAAGGCTAAGATCTTGGTCGAGGTCACGGAAAAAACAGGGTCAAAACCAGAAAGCTATGAAGAAACAGTCAAAACCAAAACGCTAGTCCAGAAAACGAAGTCAGAAGAAAACAAACAGGGTCATACACGAGGAAGCGAGACAATCGATAAATCAAGGCTTGGCAGGTAACACTAGGGAAACAATGCTTCGCGATGTGACTGAGATATCGTGCTGCTTTTATACGTCACTGAACCGGAAGTGGGCAGAAACAGTTAATATTCGGGCGATGGCTCCCTCTGGTGTTCAGGCCTCGTGACAGAACCCCCCCGTCTAAGAACACCTCCAGGTGTTCGGCGTCGAGGGCGTCCCCTCGGGCGAGGAGCGGGTCTGTGGGGAAAGTTCAGGTGAAATTCCTCTATGAGAGCTGGGTCCAGGATGTCTTGTGCATTGACCCAGCAGCGCTCCTCCGGGCCATATCCCTCCCAGTCCACCAAGTATTGGAGGCGGCGGCCCAGACAACATGAGTTAAGGATGGTGTGAACCCGATAGGCGAGGGAACCGTCAATGTCCAGGGGAGGGGGTGGCTCATGGGCAGTGGAGCCCGCGGTCTGTGGCTCGTGACAGGGCTTGAGCAGGGATACATGAAAAGTGGGTTCGAGGCGGTAAGAGGCAGGCAGCTCTAGATGAAACGAGACGGGATTAACCTGGCGAATAATTTTGAAAGGACCGATGAACCTGGGGCTGAGCTTACGACATGGCAGCTTGAGTTTCAGGTTGCACGTGGATAGCCAAACCTTTTGACCCACATGGTAGGTAGGATGAGGTTGGCGTCGGCGGTTGGCTTGAATTACTTGTCTACATATAGCTCGTTGGAGGCGAACGTGGGCTCGTTCCCAGACCTCCTGGCTTCGCCTGGACCATTCATCAACTGCGGGGACGTCTGAGGGTTCCCCGGACCACGGGAACAAAGGTGGTTGATAGCCAAAGACACAGTGGAACGGTGTCAGACCCGTAGAGGAATGGGTGAGGGAGTTCTGAGCATATTCGGCCCATGGGAGGAATTCACTCCATCGGTGCTGTTCCTTGCCGCAGTAAGCCCTCAAGAACCTTCCTAGTTCTTGATTCAGACGTTCGGCTTGCCCGTTAGATTGGGGGTGGTATCCGGAGCTCAGACTGACTTTGATTCTCAGCTGCTTACAGAACTCCTGCCAGACCCTGGAGGTGAACTGCGGCCCCCGGAATACGTTGTGAAAAATGGCTAATGCGGTTTCCATAGATGTAGGTAATCCCTTCCTGGGGACCAATTTGCATGCCTTGGAAAACCGGTCAATGATAACCATGATGGTCGTGAAGCCCTGTGAGTCGGGGAGGTCAGTGAGAAAGTCTATAGAGATGTGAGACCAGGGACGGCGTGAGATGGGTAGTGGCTCCAACAGACCTTCAGGCAGATGGCGCTGGGTTCGAGACTGGGCGCAGATGGAGCATGAGCGTACAAACTTTTCCACATCCTGGTGAAGAGAAGGCCACCAAAAGGTTTGACGCAGCAATTGGGCCGTACGATGGATGCCTGGGTGGCCGGAGCTGGGGCATTCATGCGTCCACCTGATCAGTCTTAGATGGAACGTGGTGGGAACATAACGTTTGGAGGGTGGACAGTTTGGGGGAGGAGCCTCGGAGGTGTAAGCCCTTTCAATTTCTCCTATGAAATCCCAACGTATGGGGGCTACTAAAACAGATGGTGGAAGGATATTACTAGGGTGTGAGGGTGACTCGCTGACCTCATGAATTCTGGAGAGGGCATCTGCTTTCCCGTTCTTCGTGCCGGGACGATAAGTGACCGTGAACTTGAACCGTGAGAAAAATAAGGCCCACCTGGCTTGGCGTGGATTGAGGCACTTTGCTTCTCGGAGGTACGCAAGGTTACGGTGATCCGTGAGTATGAGGAACGGGTGAGCTGCCCCCTCCAACCAATGTCTCCATTCCTCCAGGGCAACCTTCATAGCTAGAAGTTCCTTATTGCCCACGTCGTAATTCAATTCCGCCGGTGTTAGTTTTCGAGAGTAGAAGGCACATGGATGTAGTTTGCCGGACTCTGGCTGGCGTTGAGAGAGTACTGCTCCCACCCCGCTGTTCGAGGCGTCCACCTCTACTGTAAAAGGTAAGTCAGGTCGTGGGTGTCGGAGTATGGGGCGGAGGAGAAGCTGTGCTTAAGCTTATCGAAGGCTGTTCGGGCTTGATCAGTCCAGTTTCTGTGGTTTACCCTTTAACAACGAGGTCAGAGGACTGGCTATGGTGCTATAGTTCTGAATGAAACGGCGATAAAAGTTAGCAAACCCCAGGAATCGCTGGAGGCCTTTAACATTGGTGGGCTCGGGCCAGGACATGATCGCGGACACTTTGGACTGGTCCATCTCTACCCCCTTTTGAGAGATCACGTAACCAAGAAACGTGATGGAGGAACGGTGGAACTCACACTTTTCCAACTTCACGTAGAGGTTATGGGTTGCCAGGCGGTGGAGGACTGCTCGAACGTGGGAAACATGTTGTTTCAAGTCTGATGAGTAGATCAAAATGTCGTCAGTGTAGGCTATTACATGGCTGTGGAGCATGTCCCTGAATATTTCATTTATCATGGATTGAAACACCGCCGGGGCGTTAGTGAGTCCGTAAGGCATGACTAGGTACTTGTAGTGTCCATTAGTGGTGTGGAAAGCAGTCTTCCATTCGTCTCCTTCTCTTATCCTGATCAGGTTGTAGGCACTGCGTAGATCGAGTTTAGTGAATACTTCGGCCCCTTGTAGCTGTTCAAGGGTGGCTGGAACTAAGGGGAGAGGATAAGGGTAAGGCACGGTGATAGCGTTCAAACCGCGATGGTCAATGCATGGGCAGAGCCCTCCATCCTTCTTTTCCACAAAGAAGAAGCCCGCCGCCGCCGGAGATGTAGAGGGCCGTATATAACCTGCTGCAAGGGCTTCTTCGATGTAGTCCTCCATAGCCTTTTTTCTGGGATGGAGAGAGGGTAAACTCGGTTCTTAGGTGGGACGGCATTGGGGAGGAGTTCTATGGTGCAGTCCCATGGTCTGTGTGGTGGGAGCCTGGTTGCCTTTTCCTTACTAAAAACTTCACGTAGGTCGAAGTATTCAGGAGGGAGCACAGCGGGACTGGACGAAGCTGGGCTTTCAATAGTAGCGAAGTAGCGAGGCATGGACGTGGAGTGTGATTCAAAAAACAGTTCTTTATGCAGAAAGGGGCCCACCTTCGGAGGTCACCGTCCTTCCAGGAAATGTCTGGGTCGTGAAGCTGTAGCCATGGAAGGCCCAGCACTATGGGGTTGGATGGGGAGGAGATGACGAAGAAAGATAAACGTTCATGATGGAATAATCCGAGTTGGAGGTCAATAGGTTGGGTTTGCTGAGAAATGAGACCCCCTTCGATGGGCTGATCGTCGATGGCAGTCACTCGTGCCCTTCCCAGTTGCATGGGTTCAGAATGATCCTCTGTGTACGGTCGCACTTCCATTTTATAACGCGGCGGGGGCGTGAGGTGGTGGCTGTAGGTCGGTGTTGGCGACGCAGGTTATCCAGATGGATGGCAGTGGAAATATATTGGGACAACGTGATGTTCGTGTCGCGGCATGCCATTTCTGCTTGTAAATCCGGGTTGAGCCCCTCGCGGAAAACCGCCATGAGAGCAGTAGCATTCCATCCCGACTGAGCGGCCAACGTGTGGAATTGCAAAACGAGGAAGCTCGCGGCGAGTGTCATACGCTGGCACAGCGGCTGCTGCCTGATCCAGTGGCTGCTGCTGGAGCTGTTGGTTAGCTGCCTTCAGCGCGTCGACCTCCGCCTGGTAAGCTTGAATAAGGACTCGCTGTCGCCATAGCGCCGCTTGCATATCCGCTGGACTCATCTCTGGCGAAGCATTCTGTAACGTCCCGTCAGACGTAGGAGTATTAGAATCCATACGCGGATGAGGGAAAGGGCCAAAGGCTAAGATCTTGGTCGAGGTCACGGAAAAAACAGGGTCAAAACCAGAAAGCTATGAAGAAGTCCTAGTCCAGAAAACGAAGTCATAAGAAAACAAACAGGGTCATACACGAGGAAGCGAGACAATCGATAAATCAAGGCTTGGCAGGTAACACTAGGGAAACAATGCTTCGCGATGTGACTGAGATAGCGTGCTGCTTTTATACGTCACTGAACCGGAAGTGGGCAGAAACAGTTAATATTCGGGCGATGGCTCCCTCTGGTGTTCAGGCCTCGTGACAACTGTACAGTGAAAAACTTACTAATTAAACACTTAAAGCATGACCTTTAATAAAACTTCACTGTTTGCTGTGAACATGGAGGATTTTGTCGCCTCGTCCCATCGACTCATGAAACTGCTGAGGTTTTAGCTTTTTTAGAAACATGCTGAGCTGTTTAATATTATTTTATTCTATTTAGTGAAATGTTTTTCAGTATGTTGCGTGTTAAAACTGCAGAGCAGTGGAAATTCACACCAGTGGTTTTGTGAAGCTGTTAAACTGTTGCATGATGCTTGTTGAGGTCTGGAGGTGTGAAGTGAGCTGGTGGAGGAAGAAATTCATACTTTTAGAACATTTGTACACAATTAATAAACAGTGACCTTCAGTAATAGTTTATTCTAGGTTGGTGTTCCTGCTGCTTTAGGTGTAGAGAAGAGAAGCTTTGAGTCTCAGTGAACTAACATTTACTGTTATTACAGGAAAATAATCCTCAGGTTGGTGTGACGCAGGTGAATGGAAGTGGAATTACTCTAACCACCATGAAGGTGATTATTTCTCATAACAGCACATCTCCAAGTGTTTTATTCCTCTTATACCAGAACAGCCTACCATTGTGTACAGTTTTTAAAGTTACTGAATGCCCCATCATATGTCCCATGGTGGTCCAGTGGCAGGGTTCTTGCTCTAACCTTTGCAACTGGGGTTCAATTCCTGTGCAAATAATTAACCCAGCCACTGAGGGGTTAACTCCCAGTGCTGGTCTCAATTCTAGATAAAATGGGAGGGTTGTGTCCGGAAGAGCATCTGGTGTAAAACCTTTGCCAAAGCATATATGTGGATCAGGTGGTTTGCTGTAGTGACCCCAAAAAGGGAGCATTTGAAGGACAATACAGTTGAATGACATATCATTCACTTCTTCTGTTTATAATCATATTTAACCTTGTGGAATGTCTGTGATACCTTGCAGCAGCTTCAGCATATAGGTCTCTTTGTGTGTGTGTGTGTGTGTTGGTGTCAGTCTAGTCTCTGGCTTGGGGGAAGAAGCTGTTACTGTGAGGGCCCAATTACTTTGAGACCATTTTCCAGACGAGGGTGAAGAGTTGGTGTGAGGGGTCAGGGATGCGTGTGGGTCGTCCACCATGCTGATAACTTTGCAGATGCAATGTGTGTTGTAAATGCATTCACTTGGTTGGCTGAGAGACTGGGCATTGCTGACGTGTATAATGTGTTAGTTTCATCTTCAACCCCACTGCAATATGTGACAAGTGTACATGACAGCATATAAAAAGGCGAGTATCTGAGACAGGAGAGCAAGAGACCAGACAGTTCTTCTAAAGATAAAGATCTCTGTACAAAGATCTCCTCCTGCGATCATCTCACATCTTCTCCAACCTCAGGTTCCAGCAGCTTGTAGTGAGAAAATCTTATTCTCTCTCTCTCTCTCTCTCTCTCTCAGTTCTGTACTGACTGTAAACCTGCTTTGTCGGAGTTTATTTCAGAATGTAATGAGTGAATATGTTAAAATCACCGTGTGATCTGTATGATTAAAGCATTAAGCCTTGATGTGCTCATGCAGTTTAGATGGATTCCAGTCTGTAGTAGAAAGGTTGGTGGCGTTATTCAGAATTTGTTGTTTAGTTATTTAAGGCATGAACTACTGTCAGTTATATTTACATGAACATTTGAGAATAAACATTTTATAAAAAGCAGGATTTTTACAGGCCATTAGTGTAAATCAGTACAATACAAAAAGCATGAATGTTGTGTCAACTTGTTAAATCATCTTCAACAGTCTAATACAGTGATTCTGAGTTTTTTTAAAGGAAGCCAGCATCAAATTACCAAAGGGCCACTCATCAATATACAGCACCATACAGAGTCAGGTCCGTGAATATGTCGAGCTGTCACGAAACAGACTCTCAGGGTAGGAGGCAAATGCAGGAAATATTTATTAACATCAGTGAGTAAAAAAAACTGAACCATCACACAGCATAGGTACTGGCAAGGAGTAGAGACAGTCATTAAAAAAATAAAAAATAAAAAATAAAAAATAATGATAATAATAATAAAATATATAAATAATTCTCATTTGTTTGTGGGTTGCTTTTGGTCCTGGAGCTGAACTCTGAACACCCTGGGTCTAATACATGTGCAGTATATTAAAATGTGTTTATTATGTGATGGATATTGGCATCTCTGTATATATGAAAGTATAAAAGTCTATGTTACAAGTTTCTGTGGAGGTTCTTTTTAGAAAACAGTTGATTATTATTTTTAAAATAATAGTAATAATAATTCATTTTGATTTACTAGTTGACGTTCCCTCAGCAGTGATTAGTGAATGTATAAAAGTCATTTAGTTAGTTGATGTAACCCTTAGCTTAAAGACAGATAGATAGATAGATAGATAGATAGATAGATAGATAGATAGATAGATAGATAGATAGATAGATAGATAGATAGATTAACTGATTGATTGATTGACTGATTGATTAATTAGGAGTCCAAACACTGAATCTGTATCTGAGAACTCTCCTTTTATATTGTCCCATGTAGATTCCTACTCTCCAGAGACCATCTATTCACACACTCCACACACACACCTAACACATTCCTCATCACACACTCCTCCACCGTGTGTCAGGATGAAGCTCCTCCCTCTGGTGCTCCTGCTCTCCTCTTTCTCCTCACTGACCCTGATGGAGGTTGCTCCGGACGTCAAATCTTTTGAGAAAGCCTGTGGTGAATTCTTCATCCGTAATGAAAATGGCATCATCATCATCCCGACTATCTTTCCTGGAGATCAGTATAAGATGATTTGCCAGCTCTGGAAAAACAAATACAGGTTTGCCACCGTGTACGACACTGTGAGGAGGATCCCTGTTTACTCCGCCTACACATTCTCAGGGAAAGAACAGAGTAAACAGAGCTATGAATGGAAAATTGAACCTCAGGTCAGTCAGAGTGGTTAAATCTTTCATTACTGATTCATTAACACATGTAACATTTAAATGCTTTACTAAACACTAGACACTGTTTGTGCAGTAAAACACAGTGGACACAGAGAGCAGGAAGTAAATACCACAGTTAAATGTGTCTCACTGGGTTTAGTTGTGTTTTATTTATCATGAACAGTGTGTTGAGTGAGCTGATCAATGTGTTTGTGTTTAATTCACTACTGTTTCATTTCTCCTCCATAACAGCTGGAAAATATCATCAAATATAAAGACTTGAAAGAGATGATTGATTCCCCAAGAGAAGCAGGAAAAATATTTAACCAGGCTGTAGACTGTGATTATTCAGGTACAGGGTTTACTAGAGGTCACATGTTTCCACGCCAGTTTGCTGTTGATAAGGATCAAGCAGAATCCACCTACACATTAACCAATGTAGCTCCACAAAAAGGGGACAGCAACCAAAAATGGGCCACACAAGTGGAGACACCGATACTTAAAGAAATAAAACAGAGGTGCAGATATAAGGAAAATGACAAAGTTTACATTGTGACCGGGGTCGTCCCAGGGGAGAAGTGGATATCCATAAGAAGAAACGGAATATATTATGAAAAAGGAATTAACATTCCCAGTCATTTTTGGAGTGCTTACTGTTGCAGCAGTAATAAAGATGATGAGAAACTCAATGCTAATGCTTACATCGCTACGCAGGAGAACTTTCAATCCAAACCCTCCAACATTCAAGACCTGAATAAAGAGCTCAGTAAACTGTATAATGTACCTTTCAGTGTGTTTCCAGGGTTAGACTTAAAGTAACGGAAAAAAAAGTTTTGCTGTTTTTTTAAATAATGCTTATTACAATTTCTGCAGCAAGAAACATGGAAAATGCTGTATTATGTCAGAATTTTGAAAAAAATTGTACTAAATCGAGGCTTTTATTTACGGCTGCTTTCAAACTCTGTTATCGCACGTGTTAGAGATAACTACAGGAAGAGAACATGTTTTTGGTCGTATTTTTACATTCATTTTTATTTAATCTGGTTTACTGACAATAACTGATCTGTTCTAGAAAGCAAGTTAGACTACTGTGTTGTTATGGTTACAGTGTGTGTATGTCTGTTCTTGTCCAGCAGCACAAAAGAATTACAAGTCAGTGACTTTCCTGTTAGAAAGCAGAATAAAAAATATCACTTTGTTGAACTTTGTTGTACACTCTTTTAGTGCAAAAGAAATCCTCACATATAATCAAACCCTGGTTAGTTTGTTACTCTTGCAATTACAGCTACTCTTAAACAATATATTATGTTAAAAAATTGAAGTAAATTTCTCTTTGTTGATTCTCCTGCAGATCTTTAATAAAACTTTTCTGTTTGCTTTGAAAGTAATGGATTTCTTCTGCCTCGCCATTTCATCACACTGAACAGTGACACTGAATTGTCCAGCAGGTGGCAACATTTCACTATTCTATGCAGAGAGAGCATTTTAAGATAAGATAAGATAAGATAAGATAAGATAAGATAAGATAAGATAAGATAAGATAAGATAAGATAAGATAAGATAAGATAAGATAAGATAAGATAAGATAAATTTATTTGTCCCACAGTGGGAAAATTTGAGTAAAAGGAACAGAGTAAAAAATTGAACCTCAGGTCAGTCAGAGTGGTTAAATGTTTCATTACTGATTCATTAACCCATGTAACATTTAAATCCTTTACTAAACACTAGACACTGTTTGTGCAGTAAAACACAG
Organism: Hemibagrus wyckioides; assembly: GCF_019097595.1. Lineage (NCBI taxonomy): Eukaryota > Metazoa > Chordata > Actinopteri > Siluriformes > Bagridae > Hemibagrus > Hemibagrus wyckioides. The sequence goes on from NC_080720.1 coordinate 33,074,346, forward strand.
TGGACACAGAGAGCAGGAAGTAAATACCACAGTTAAATGTGTCTCACTGGGTTTAGTTGTGTACCACGCAAGTGGTAGTTCTTCAGGTAGATTTCTACTCTCAATCACCTCGTACAAACCTCACACACTCCTCATCACACACCACTCTGGTGCTCCTGCTCTCCACTTTCTCCTCACTGACCCTGACAGAGGTTGTTAAGGATTTTGCAAGGTCTTATTGTTCCAAGTTCTTCATCCGAAGGAATCCTATCATCACCCCGACTGTTTTCAAGGGCTATCATTATAAGCAGATTTGTCAGCGCTGGAACAACAAACACATATTTGCCACACTGTAAGACATGAAGCAGAGGATCCCCATCTACTCAGCCTCAAAATACAGACCTGGTTCAGAACGAAGAGTGGAAAAATTAACCTCAGGTAAGTGAAGAATTCAACTGTAGATTATAGAGACAGTTACAAATCCACTAATATTTCTTATTCTAGAGGTCCAAAGCAATATGCTGCTGATAAGGATCAGGCAGATTCCACCTTCACATTTACCAATGTAGCACCACAAACAAATCACAGCAATGGTGAATGGGCAGCACAAGTAGAGACGCGGATGAAGGGAATGATGAATAATTGCAATCCAAATTATTCGAACGCGGCTTTTACAGTGACTGGAGTGGTTCCAGGGAATAAGTGGATAGCTATAAGGTGAAATACAAAACATAGAATTAAAACGTTTAAGGAAGGCATTAACATTCCCAGTTTTTACTGGACTGCGTTCTGTTGTTACATCAATGAAAACACAACATTTTCAACCAAACAACCCACCTGAAATAAATCATATGAGTTTTGAAATGCTGAACGAATGCCTCAGCAGGCTGTATAAACCTCAGCTGGCTGAAAATGTATTTAGTGATTTGTGTTTGAAGTACAGTCCAAGCTCATTCCATCTGATTCTCTGGTTTGACCTAAAACTGCTTCATCCACTTACTTCTTCAAAAAATCTTGACTATTTTTTAAATGAGTTGTGTGGTAGAATTAGGAGGAACGAGACAGATACCAAACTTCTTGTCAGGAACAGCTGGACAGTTCCCTGCCAGGCCCAGAGAGGGCGCTGGCAGGTGAACCTTGGAAGCCTGCTTCTTTGTGTGTCTTTTGTTACGCCCTTCCTATTGTTCCTATCCTGATTGTCACCTGTATCCCATTAGCCCTAATGTCTACCCCTATAAATAGGGATCCTTGTGTTTGTGTCTTTGTCCATGATTGTTATCTGTACCGTGGTTTCTGTTGGGGTTTTGTTTGCTAGGTTCCATGTCCAAGCTAAGGTCTAGGTTTTGTTTAGTTTAGTTAACCACGCCATGTCTAGTGTTACGTTTGTTTCCCTATGTCGCATCTTAAATGTAATAAAAGCAGTGCTTCGCTGAATCCTGCGCATGGGTCTCATTACACCGTGTGCTGGTGTGCGCACACACACCACGGGCATCTGGGGTCGAGCCCCGCGTAAGGCGGGGGTCCCAGATGCTACAGAATCATGGACCATCTCTGAGACCCAGCGGGATTCCCAGCTAGTTCCTGTCTTCGGTAAGGATTTGCAGTCTGCTGGCTAGAGCCCTGGATAACTGGTGGATGGCATCCGGCGAATCCTTTTCCCCGTTTCCCCAGGGAGGTGTCCCCATCTTCGTTATGGTCGAGGACGTCGCTCCCCCAGGGAATTTACAAGGAGGACGTCACTCGACTTCAGGCCATGGGGGACACCCCCTTTTTATCGGTCCCACTGGAGGCGGGCTTCCACCACCATGTCAGCCGGGGACGCCGCTCCGCGATGGAGTTTCCGTGGAGGACGTCGCTCGGCACCACGGGTGGAAGACACTTCCCTCCCGTTTCTTTCCAGGGCCGGATGTCAATTTACCCCTGGGACATGGGGCATCGCCGTAGACTGCATTTATGAACTACATCAGGCCTTGCATCTCCCCTCTATGAACTACATCTTCCGCCTACTCCTGAGGCGTCCCCTAGGCGGAGGTTGGGCGCTTCGGGAGCTGCGCCTTAGAGGAGGGGGTTATGTCAGGAACAGCTGGACAGTTCCCTGCCAGGCCCAGAGAGGGCGCTGGCAGGTGAACCTTGGAAGCCTGCTTCTTTGTGTGTCTTTTGTTACGCCCTTCCTATTGTTCCTATCCTGATTGTCACCTGTATCCCATTAGCCCTAATGTCTACCCCTATAAATAGGGATCCTTGTGTTTGTGTCCTGGTCCATGATTGTTATCTGTACCGTGGTTTCTGTTGGGGTTTTGTTTGCTAGGTTCCATGTCCAAGCTAAGGTCTAGGTTTTGTTTTCGTTTTGTTTAACCACGCCATGTCTAGTGTTACGTTTGTTTCCCTATGTCGTGTCTTAAATGTAATAAAAGCAGTGCTTCGCTGAATCCTGCGCGTGGGTCTCATTACACCGTGTGCTGGCGTGCGCACACACACCACGGGCGTCTGGGGTCGAGCCCCGCATAGGGCGGGGGTCCCAGACGTTACACTTCTCTAACATTAGTACGTTTCTCTTTGTTGACTCTCCTGCAGATCTTTAATAATTGTTTGCTGTAAAAGTGATGGATTTTGTGGCCTTGTTATTTCATCACACTGAACCGTAATACTTTCTGTACAATTATTAGTGTGTGAATCATCATTTCACTACACATTTACTGTGTGTGCAAAAGTTTTCATTTCATGGTCTGTACCTCTTAGTCAATCTATCCTTGGCAGGATACACCCCCGACAGAGTGCCAACCCATCTCATGGCACACACACTCATTCACGATGGGCAATTTAGAGACTCCAATCAGCATAAAAGCATGTGTTTAGACTGTGGGAGGAGCCCAGAGCACTCCCATCAAGCACAGGGAGAACATGCAAACACACAATGAGCAGGAGCAAGACTCAAACCTAGGACACTGAAGGTGTAAGGCAAATGTGCTAACCACTAAGCCACTGTGCCACCATGTACAGAAACATTACCTATATATAATCATATGAGCTCTAATACTCCGCCCACTAAGAAGAAGAAGACGAAGAAGTCAAACTGATTAGGACAAAAATCTACTTTGATTCTTTATACAATAACTATAAATAGTTTGAGATGTATTATATATTTAACATTTTAATATTTTTTTTCTTATTAGTTTTCTGCATGTCTGTGATATAAATCCATTTCTATGTTAAATAAACTTAAATAACATAAAGGTGGTCATGCCATTGTTGCTGTTGATGTTTGTTCGTTTGTTTTTTTGTTTCGCCTTCATAATTCTCGACTGAATCGAATCCAGTTTTGACTCAGTAGTCACAAACAACATAAAACACACCTGACCATCCTGTGGGTCAGTGAGCAAATGATGTGATCTGTTCCCCGTCACATCACTGATTCATACTGAAACTCAGTTCAGTCTGCAGTTCAGTGGATCTGAACAAGAAAACTTTCCTTCAAATGTCCTGTTTCTCAGTACTGAAATTCCAGGTGCTTTCAGGATTCTAATCTTCTTCTTCTTCTTTTTCTTCTTCATTTATTACATAGCATTCTAATCATAATAATCAGAATAATAAAAAATAGTCTGAAATGATGAAGATGAAGAAGATAGTTGTAACAGGAAGGATGGTGGTTTCACTTTCTCTAGAGTTAACTACAACTTGTACAGAAATTAGACTGCTAAAAAAAAGTCTAGGTGACAGACGTGTTATAAAAAGGTGAGAGTGTGTCACAGGAGAACAAAAGACATAAAGATCTCTGAATGAAGATCTCCTCCTGCGATCATCTCACATCTTCTACTGAACTTCAAAATCAAGTTTCAGCAGCTTGTGATGAGAAAATCTCTCTCAAAAAACCAAAATATTCCCTGTTGATCTCACTGAGTTTCCTCATGCAAAATTTGCTTCATACAAAAGCATGACAGTCATGCTTTATCTTTAGCAGTCTAATAAATCTGCAGTTCAAGTTTGATTGGAGTTTGATATGTGACACAGGTGTGTAAAATGTGCTTTTTAGATGTTTTTATTTTTTTTTCCATTCTCGTAATAGTGCAAAAATGTGAACGTTGTGTAATGAGCATCTGTAGAACTAAATAGAATGCTGCCTTAGTGATCCTGAGGAGACGAGAACAGCTCTCTGGAAAAATCGCAGGTATCAAAAAATATCAATTATTTTTGGGAAAAAATAAAATCAATCTCTCTTGTTTTGAATAACTTTCTTTTTTTACACTCACAAAGAATTCTGATCATCGGACTGTGAAACCAAGTTTTACCACAACTAGCAGACTAAGTAGTTTCGTACAATAGAGCAGGTCTGTGAACACTGACCACAAACACCAGAGTAGATATGAAACTGACTTTAGTGCAGTAAGAAGCAGCAGCTTGCAGCTCATCGGTCTGTGTTCATGACAATCACAATATTCACTTTACATTATATTACATTACTTCACTTTACTCATCACACCGACTACATGAACAAGTGCACAACTTATGCTAATAGTACATGCAGTAGATTTGTTCATGTTTTTGTTTACATGCAGCATGAACTCTATATCCTGACATTCATGAGGGAAAAAATCAACATGTAAGAAACTGATATACAATTTGTATGTGGTACTTCTGTTATCCTTCAGGTCTTCAGGTAGATTTCTGCTCTCCATCACTGCCTACAAACCTCAAACATTCCTCACACACTGCTCACACACTCCCCCACTGGTTGTCAAGATGAAGTTTCTTGTTCTGGTGCTCCTGCTCTCCGCTTTCTCCTCACTGACCCTGATGGAGGTTGTTAAGGTTTTTGCAAGGTCTTCTTGTTCCAAGTTCTTCATCCGAAGCCCAAAGAGAAAATCTATCATCACCCCAACTGTTTTCAAGGGCTATCAGTATAAACAGATTTGTCAGCGCTTGAACAACAAATACACATTTACCACGCTGTATGACATCAAGCAGAGGATCTCCGTCTACTCAGCCTACACGTTCTCAGGTCAAAACACAGACCTGGTTCGGAACGAAGAGTGGAAAAATGAACCTCAGGTAAGTGAAGTGTTGTACACGCTTGTGCTACTGAGAAGCAGAAGAGTTTGACTGTCCTTAAAAAAAACCTCAGTTGAAATAATCATTCCATTATTTTATTTCATTTCCTGCTACACAATTCAGTGTGTGTTCAGTTCATGAGTTAAAAATCACTGAAAACCTTTTCTAAGATAAGATAAGATAAGATAAGATAAGATAAGATAAGATAAGATAAGATAAGATAAGATAAGATAAGATAAGATAAGATAAGATAAGATAAGATAAGATAAGATAAACCTTTATTTGTCCCACAGTGGGGAAATTTCCATGTTACAGCAACAAAGAAGAAAGCTGTGCAAATATGAAGCAGAAAAGATAAGGAATCTATATAAATACAGAAGAAAAATAAGAATAACAATAATTTCACAAAACAAACAAACAAAACAAACAATTGCACTTGGTTATTGCACATCTTAAATTGTTGTTATTGCACTCTTCTATTGCACAGGATTATAATTATTAACAAACCCTCTTTGATTCTGACTCAAGTAAAGGGCTTATTCATGAGTTTTGTTTTGAGAAAACACAGCGCTGCATCATGGCTGACACTATAGGAACACTCCTTGTGGAAGCAGTCTATTGCCTAAGGATGTCATGTGACAAAGCGGAGAGTGCCAGCAAGACCATAAAAGGGCATCTATGTCACATTACTCCAGCTTTTTTATCTTTAGGAAGCGCTCTGTGTATGTTGGAGTCAACTGTCTGTTTTAGTCTGAAGCTAGGGCATAAGAAGATATATTAAGACGAGGGTTTTTTCTTTATTATAAACACTGCGAGTGAGTCAAATTCAAACTCAAATTCAAATTATATTTGTCACATACATAATTGTACACAGTATGATATGCAGTGAAATGCTTACACAACTATTTTGACCCTTGAAAAGGAAAAGAAATAAGGACAGGAAAAAAGACAAGGATAAAATGTAAAATATAAAATACTGTTGTAGATTGAGTGCAGGTCAGGGAGCTTGGTACAGATGATGCGCTCAGCTGATCGCACCACCCTCTGAAGAGCTCGTCTGTCCTGCATGGTGTTGTTCCCGAACCAGGTTGTGATGTTTCCCGTCAGGATGCTCTCTATGGTGCAGGAGTAAAAGTTCTTAAGCACCTTAGCGGCAGTCTAAAGTCTCTCAAGCGTCTGAGGTGGAAGAGATGCTGCCAGGCCTTCTTCACCAAGGTGTTGATGTGACAGGACCATGACAGGTCCTGCGTGATGTGAACACCGAGGTATCTGAAGCTGTCCACTCTCTCCACTGGGCTCTTGTTGATCACGGGGGTCTGGTAGTTCCTCTCCTGATTTTTGCTGAAGTCCACTATCAGCTGCTTAGTCTTGCTGATGTTAAGGAGGAGGTTGTTCCTCTGGCACCAGTTCTCCAGAGTCTTAATCTCCTCCAGGTAGGCCGTCTCATTGTTGTTGGAGATCAATCCGATCACAACGGTGTCATCAGCAAACTTGATGATGTTGGTGGAGTTGGTAGTGGACATGCAGACATATGTGTACAAAGAGTACAGCAGGGGGCTCAGAACACAACCCTGGGGGGGCTCCAGTGCTGAGGGTGAGGGAGGCTGAGACATGTCTGCCCATCCTTACTGCCTGTGGTCTGCCAGTTAGGAAATTGGAGATCCACTGACACAGAGATGGGCTGAGACCCAGGTGCTCCAGCTTGGTGGTGAGTGTGGAGGGGATTATAGTGTTAAATGCTGAACTGTAGTCGACAAACAGCATTCTAACATAATTCCCCTTTATAGTGTCCAGGTGAGTGAGTGATGTGTGAAGGAGGTGGGAAATGGCATCATCGGTTGATCAGTTCGGGCGGTAGGCGAACTGTAATGGATCCAGTCTGTCTGGTAGTGAAGTGATAATGAAGTCTCTGGCCAGCCGTTCAAAGTACTTCATCACTACTCAGTCCTCTCTCTCATCCTCTCTGTTGACTCTAATGCCTCTGCTCAGGCTCTAGGAGCTCACTTTGTGATTATTCCTGACCCGAACAAGAAATTATTATTGTTTGCATCAAACTCTGAGGAGCTTGAGGATGAGTGGTCTGCCATTGAATTGCTTCCTAAAAACAGTCAGTGGCATTCGTGCTGTTGAAGGCAATTTTTTTTAAAAATGCATTTCCGCTAAGCTCAATCCATGCCTGTTTGGCTGTGTTCTGTGGCTCAAGCCCTACGTCTGTCAAGGCAGAGTGCTGGCTTCAGTCATGGAGGTTGTAGGTTGCAATAGTGCGAATGGCCCTTTCATGACCTCCGGGACAGACATCTCCCAGCATGTGGCGGTGTTGGTATTGGTGTTCCCATAGCATTAGCCATAATGCACTGTTATGTTCCCTCAAAAGGAAACCACACCAGGTTATGTATGTAACCCAGTTCCCTGAGATCACAAGAAATCGCTGGTCACATTCCGGGTACCCACTTGCTCTTCCTTCAGTTAACTAGAAGCTGGTATAATGTAATACAGATGCTCTTTTATGGTCTTGTTGTTGTGCTCCACTTTATCCACTTTATGTCCTCCTTACTCAAGAGATTGGCATGAATTCACACAGGGCTTCAGAGACAGCTTCCGCAAGGACCATTCCCATAGCGTCTGCCATTCTGCAGCATCCTGTTCCCTTCTCAGGGAACTGGGTTACATATGCAACCTGGTGTAGTTTTCACTGACTGACATTTCCTTTGTTTTCCTTTATAACAGCTTGAAAACATGAACAACGGTCCAGACATGAGAATGATCTCCAGAATTGAGATGGATGAGTTTTTTCACCAGGCTGTGGAGAGAGACTATAAAGAGAGTGACAAATCCAATAAAATTTCTTATACTAGAGGTCATGTGTTTCCAAACCAATATGCTGGTGATCAGGATCAGGCAGATTCCACCTTCACATTTACCGATATTGCACCACAAACACAACACAGCAATAATGAATGGGAAGCATGAGTAGAGACGCCAATGCAGAAAGTGATAAAGAATAATTGCAATCCAAATCATTCAAACCTGGCTTTTATAGTGACTGGAGTGGTTCCAGGAAATAATTGGATAGCTATAAGGAGACATGAAAAACATAAAATGTTTGTCCAAAGCATTAACATTCCTAGTTTTTAGTGGACTGCATTCTGTTGTTACTCCAATCAGACCACAACAATTTCAGGAGCATACCTAGCTTGGCAAAATGAACCAAACAAAAAATCTTATGAAATAAGTGATGAGTGTTGATATGCTGAACAAATGCCTCAGCAGTCTGTATAACAACGATTTCAAAGTATTTAGTGATTTGTGTTTGACTTCAGTGGAGTCCGAGTTCGTTCCATCTGATCCTCTGGTTTGACCTGAAACTGCTTCATCCACTTCTTCCAAAAACCTTTAGAATAAATCAGAGATGCTTTGGTGTGCTTTAATTCGCCTTCAGAAATATTTTAACATGCTTTATGCTTTGGGAAAGAAAAAACTCTTATAAACACAGCATGTGTGCTGGTGATGTAGTTAAATAATCAGTGACAGGTCAGGGGTGGTGCGATGAGACCGAGTTACTGCTACACACTGATACTGATTATTTTCCTGTAACATCACAACCCAAGTGTTTTATTCCTCTTATCCTACAGCATTTTCTTACAGTTACACTTTTACTTATACTTTTTATCCCTTTGTATTTACATTGACTGTTTTTGAAATGATTTGTGTGTAGAATTAGAGGGAAACAGATACCAAGCTTCTGTAACATAATTCTCCTTTAATAAAACATTTCTGTTTGCTGCGAAAGTGATGGATTTTGTGTCTTCGTCATTTCATCACACTGAAGAGTGACACTTTCTGTACACAGGAATTATTACTAGTACTATCTAAATTGTCCAGCAGGTGGCGACATTTCACTACTGTGTACAGAGAGAGCTTTTTTGTGTGTGTGTGTGTGTGTGTGTGCGCGCGCGCGCGTGTGTGTGTGTGTGTTTTGTAAAAATATTACCTAAATATAATCACATCAGCTGTACTACTACTACTAAATAATAATAATAATAATAATAATAATAATAATAATAATAATAATAATAATAATAATAATAATAATAAAAATAAAAATAATAATGAAGGTCAAATTGATTTGGATAAAAATCTACTTTATATTTCTTTATACATAAACTATATATACAATTATTAAAATATTTCTTAGTTTTCTGCATGTCTGTGAAATAAATCTGTATTCTATACTGAATGACCTGCAGATCTTTCCAAGATGGTGCTGCTGTGTTAACCACATCTTCTACTGAAATTAGAGTGCCAAAAAATCATGACCACAAGTCTGTGTGACAGATGTGTTATAAAAATGTGAGAGTGTGTCACAGGAGAACAAAAGTCCCACCGGTTCTTCTACAGATAAAGTCTCTCTCTCTCTCTCTCTCTCTCTCTCTCTGGCTCTTTCTAATTACATTTCCAGTATTATTCCAAGGTGGTGGTAGTTAAGGCTCTGGGTTTGTTGATCCAAAGGCTGTGGTTCAACCCCTAGCACTGCCACGCTGCCACTGTTGACCCTTGAGCAAAGCCCCCAATCCGCCCCTACAGTAGGGGTGCTGCATCATGGCTGAGCCTGTGCTCCGAACCCAACCCTCCAAGGATGGGATATATGAAGAAAGAATTTTACTGTTCAGTAATGTATGTGTGACAAATAAAGGCTAATTAATTTAACTTAATGCTTAGTATGAGTTCACTTCAGGATGTGAAGAGTAAATAAAAATAAAATATAAAATAAATAAATAAAATCACAGCACAACAGTCCAATAAATCTGCAGTTGGTTGGATTTTGATATGTGGCATGGGTGTGTAAGAGGTGGTTTTTAGAAGTTCTGGCTGTCCGGTTATTTTAATAGTACAAAAATATGAATGTTGTGTAATTAGCATCTATGGAAGTCAAGAGATGCTGCCTTAGTGCTCCTGTGGAGACGAGTACAGCTCTCTGGATAATCCCAGAGCAGAGCACTAGCTGACTGAGCAGTTTCATAAATTAGAGCAGGTCTGTGAACACTGACCACAAACACCAGAGTAGATATGAAACTGACTTTATCTCAGTAAGAAGCAGCAGCTTGCAGCTCATCGGTCTGTGTTCATGACAATCACAATATTCACTTTACATTATATTGCCCTATTACATTACTTTACAGATAACTGTACAGAAAACTTTCATCTGAATTACTAACAATAACAGATCTGTTCTAGAGAGCAAACTAGTTAGTTAGCCTTTACCAGCTATCATTTAAAGTATGTTGCTGTGCATATGGTGTGTGTGTGTGTGTGTTTTCTCCATCAGCACAAAAGGAGGTTGAGTCAGCGACTTTCCTGTAAGAAACGTGTCAAAGCAGCATGAAAATACTGTATATCACTCTGTTGAACTTGTTGAATCCATGTACACTCTTTTAGAGCAAAAAATCCATACAAATAATCAAACCCTGGTTACTTTGCTACTCTAGCAATTACAGCTACTCTTGCACAGTATGCAAATATAATGTTAAAAATTCAAATATATTTGTCTCTGTTAATTCTCCTGCAGAACTTTAATAGAACTTTACTGGAAAAGTGATGGATTTTGTCACCTCATCATTTTGTCACCTCGTCGCCAGCAGCTGAGAGAGTGTTCTGTGTGTGTAGTGGTTGGGGGAAAAAAACACCTACTGGGATTTAAAAGAAAATAATAATTGTTGTTATTGGATAATGATCGATATTTTGGTGTCCAGCCCTGATCATCACACGTCTGAGGATCGCTTTTCATCACATTGCTTGTATCCAATACCTAAAAGAAAAATGGATCAATTTGAGTATATTTCATTTGTATAAACTCTTTCTGAACTTCTGATTATGTTAATGGAAAAACTGTTGTCACTGTTCTTCTGAGACATCATTAGAGGAAGGAATTAAAAGAATTTGAAGATAAGGAAATATCAAAGCTTTTGTTGTTGAAATATAAAATCTGTGAATTTCAGCAGGGGGATGAGAGCAGTGTAGGACAACAAACATCATCAGTACCCCAAAAGATGACTGTCAGAGCAGGAATCCAGGCCATAGGGCATGAACAGCTGCAAAAAGAGATTGATACGTTGCAATTAGCCTTATGGAAACTGACAGAGCAACAACAGATGGTGGTAGCTCAAGTGGTTAAAACTCTGGGTTGTTGAAGGGAAGATTGGGGTTCAAGCCCCAGCACTGCCAATCTGCCACCACTGGGCCCCCAAACCTCCCTGCTCCAGCGGCACTGTATCATGGCTAACTGTATGCTCTGAACGATGGGATAGTCGAAGAAAGAATTTCACTATGCAATAATGTATATGTGACAAACCTCCACTTCAGCCTACTGCCTTTAGGGAGAAGGTACCTGAGCCTCCAGGTTTGTTACACAAGGCTGCCTAACAGCTTCATCTGTCAGGATGCTGAACACTGTCCGTAATCTACCCCCTCTCCCACCTACTCCTGGACTCTAAAAAGCTACAGCTCACCCCACACTTCTTTCATTGCACATAAGACACTTTATACTCTACACATGGACCTGTTTACTAACACCTCTTCAAACGTTACATGTACAAACTATTTAAATCTGATGCTGTTTGCACTTTTACACTTTACAGTCTTTTTACACGACTGTCATACTGCTGCTATCTGTCTTGCATCTTACAAAGGCCTTTAGACCCAGAACTACTGAACGTCTACATTTATTGCATGTATATTTGCACCTTTGGAAGTATATTGTATATTAACAGAATTCACTGTTTACATTTACTCAGATGTATATTCATTCATATGTTTACAATATATTCTCTCAGTTTATTCATATCTATTTTTTACAAGTACACTGCTGTTACCTTCACACAAAATCTGTTCTATATTGCACTGATTACATTGACAATGTAAACACTTGATAAGAGAGAAGAGAATCGGTATTTCGATTCCTCTGTATGTCTGCACATATGGTGGTGTTGACAAATAAAAAACCTTGAACCTTGAACAATTAAAGACAACTTAACAGACCTGTGTAGTGAACATGAAAAGTTTCAGTGACTCTTACAACATTAACATGAGTCACATACACAACAACACCACAGACTACATTCGAATTCAACACAAGCACAACTGGTCATGCTACCGTGGAAAAAAGAGTTCAAAATCTCAGGTCAGATAGGTGAAACCAGACAAAAGGATAAGGTCACCTTCACTAGTTTAACCCATCAAAGTTTTTTCAGAGTTTAAAATTGTTGATTGCACCAGGCATTTAACTTAGTAGATACCTAAAGGGAAAGACAAACCATACCTTGCCAACACTTAGATGAATACTTAGGGTTCATTTCCAAAAAAGAGGGCAACTGAACTGTATAAACAACTCACATCAGTAGTACAGAGTAGCAAAAAGACCAAAAGCAAAAAAAATTAAGACAGAAAATCCTCTTTGCATCACAGTCCAGTTTGCAGTACGACCCAAACCTAGTCTAGAGCATGTTTCTCCTAACTATTCTGACTGGCTTGCAAAATGACAACATTAGGGGTGACCTACAACCTTACCTGAAAGAAGTTGATGTAAGTGATAAACAACTCATTGACAAAGTCAACCTAGCATGGGCCTGTGAAACAGAGCATTAAACAAAGAAAAAACTTGTTGCTCAACCATGTGCAGCTAAGACACACTCAGAACACTCCAACAACACTACAACACTTTCAAGCATGGCTCTACTGCAAGATCTCTGCACAGAAGTTAATCAAACAAAAGAGTCAGTTCAACAAATGCAGAGACCGTCTCCTTAGTTTCCTATTCCAGCAAGAGAAGAAAGTAATGTGCTTTCCCCACAGACTCAGTATTCATCCCCACGCTACTGGTAGCCCTATCACCACAGGGGAGAAACAATCAAGTGGCCACATGAGTGGCCAGGGGCAAATAAACCCACATGTGCTGCATTGATGGGGAAACAGTGCCTTGTATAGTGCTACCTTCAAGGTTTTTTGGTAGATGAGTAATGGGACATGGGATCCCAGGTGTGCATAGTGGATGAATTATGGAAAGATTATCACATACCATTAACATTGAGGTACATTTCAGAAGCAAGAGATCTTTGTCTAGTGGCAGCAAATGGTCAGAAGATACCCTAGATGGGATGGATGAAAGTAACTTTTGGACTAGCGCCAAGAAGTAGGAAAGAAAGGGAACTCATCACAGTCATGCTAGTGATGAAAGGCAGACACTTATGTCATCCTATTATTCAATACAATATCACTGAGCGGATACTGGATAAGGATAAGCTGATTCAAACAAACACCAGTGGTATGAATAACAGGATTGAGGTGGACACAAGCATTCATTAAACTAGTTAGCGCAGAAAATTGGTGTTTATTTGCATTCAAATCAATGAGAGAGAGAGTTAATGTGCCTAAAAATACTTCAGTTCAGGTTAAATGTAAAATCCTAACGTCCCCAACAACAGAAAAGAAAGTGCTTATTTTCCAACCTGGGGTGAACCCGACATGGGCAAAGCGGCTAGAATCCTGTGAAACGCATGTTAAGCTGCAGCCACAGACCCCACCACATGTAACAATCAGTGGGCAAAACCCCACTGACCATTATATAGCACTAGATGGCGAAAAAGTCATTGGCACAGCACATCCTGTCTAAGTTGTCTACCTAGCTGCTGCTCTGGGTGGGTCTGATTCCAAATACATGAAAGTCAGTCAGGTTGTTACTTATACCATCCCACCTCCCAACCTCATAGGACCCACCCTTGGATCTGAGTCTCCTCAGTGAGTCTGAAAGATTAATTGGAGAACAAACGTTCAGAGAAGAAGCAGCATCATTCTTGAGGTCTGATGACAACATTGGCCCCGTAAAAGAACTTCAACTATCCATCTTGCTGACAGATACTACCCTGTCACCTGTACTTATCAATCAGTACTGAAACCACTGAAAATAGAGATAAAGGACTACCTGCATGACTTAATTGCTCAGGGATGGATACAAAAATCAAATTCACCATATTCTTCACTTGTAGTTTGTGTTTGCAAGACAGAAGGAATCTAATGTATAGATTACAGAGAACTGACCAACAACCCATTCCCTGTGTCCACGACATCATGAATGGAGCAAACTCATGCTTCTCATTGCTTGATCAAGAAAAAGCATATCATCAGGGTTAAACTGCCATTGAGAGCAGACCCTTAACAGCCTTTGTAACACCATGGAGATTGTATGAGTTGATCCATATCCCATTTGAATTGATGTATGCACCCGCAGATTTCCAACATTGTATGCAAGAGTGTCTAGAGGATCTCTGAGATGATTGTTGTGCCCCTTAGCTCGGCAACACGCTGGTGTTCAAATCCTTTGAAAACCATGTAAATGATGCCAAAAGGGTCCTACAACATTTGAGGCAGTACAGAATCAAACTCAAAAGAGTCAGCATGAAAAAAGACTGGGGAGACAAACTGAATGTTTAGCAGAACCCCATGTGCTTGGATTCCCTGATTTTTCACAGCCGTTTATACTTCATACTGATGCTTCAAATCAGGGCCCTGATGTTGTGCTATACCACAAACAGGAGTTATTGCATATGGATACTGAGCATTAATGGCTTCAGAACACAACTACCATTTGCACCCAGGGAAGCTAGATTTCTTAGCATTAAAGTGGTTCATCACTGAGAAGTTTTGTGACTTCCTGTACTAAACCCTTATGTTCACTCTTTACAACGATAATACCCCACTCACTTATGTACTAACATGTACCAAGCTCAGCGCAACTGGCTCTAAGTGGGTAGCTAAACTCACAGATTTCCATTTTACAATACGTCCTAGCAAGGAAAACATTGATGAGGACAGCATATCTAGGATGCCACTGAATGTAGAAACAAGGATGGAACACTTTACAGAGGAATTGCCGTTGGACTGTGTCGAAGCGATCCTGCAGGCCATAGAAGCTCAAGATTTGACTGTGAATGGCAATGATTTCACTTCACAACCCAATAGAATAGAGAGTCATGCAAGTCATATTCTGTCAATAAGAAAGGACAAGCACAGAGGAATGATGCTGATCTTGGACCAGTGATACAATGCAGGATTGCTGGCACAAAACCTACCAGATGTTTATTCCAGGAATTCAACACTCAAGCCAAAAACTTGCTACCCCACTGGGACAAAGTCTATATTGGAACAGACGGAATTCTTCAAATGAAGAACCCTGATCCTCCAATCAATAACCCAGAGCCTTAACTACTTGACCTACCACTGTCCAAAACTGTACACTGTATAACTGTACAGTGAAAAACTTACTAATAAAAGACTTAAAGCATGACCTTTAATAAAACTTGGAGGATTTTCTTGCCTTGCCCCATCGAGTCATGAAACTCCTGAGGTTTCAGCTTTTTTAGAAAAAAGCGCTGAGCTGTTTAATATTATTTTATTCTATTTAGTGAAATGTTTTTTAGTATGTTGCGTGTTAAAACTGCAGAGCAGTGGAAATTCACTCCAGTGTCTTTGTGAAGCTGTTAAACTGTTGCATGATTGAGGTCTGGAGGTGTGAAGTGAGCTGGTAGTGGAAGAAATTCAAACTTTTGTACACAGTGACCTTCAGCAATAGATTATTCTAGGTTGGTGTTCCTGCTGCTTTAGGTGTAGAGAAGAGAAGCTTTGAGTCTCAGTGAACTAACATTTACTGTGTTATTACAGAACATAATTCACAACAGGACGGTGTGACACAGGGTGAAGTAAAGTGGAATTACTTTAACCATCGTGAAAGTGATTATTTCTCAAAGCAGCACATCCCCAAGTGTTTTATTCCTCTTATACCTGAACAAGTCACCATTGTTTATAGTTTTTAAACAGTAACTGAATGCCCCATCATATGTCCCTTGGTTGTCCAGTGGCAAGACCTCATGCTCTAATCACTGTGGCTTGGATTCAATTCCTGGGCAGAGAACTAACCCAGCCACAGAAAGACTTTATCATTTTTAGAAGGGGTTCATTAGCTACTGGTATTATCTGTTTAAAGAAGCATGTAGGTAAGAAATCTAGTATGCAGGTTGACAAGCCTGTTTTGAATTAAGATTTATTATTTATTTTGAATGTCCTTTCCAAGTTTGTCTGCTGTGTTCAGATGCGGATGGCTATTCCATTCAGAGTGTGCTCTTATTTATGTTTGTATCTGTTTTTAATCTCTCCTTTTGCACACACATCTGCACTGACCTACAACAGCAGTGTAAACTTTTGCACACTGAAGCAAAAACACTTTTTTTAAGCACTTTATTCACCTTTCTGTGATGTTTTATCCATCGATCCAGGATAGACGAATCAGATCTTCTGTGACGTAAAGGAGATCAATGACCACATGAGCTCCCCATTGGCAGAGAAGAAAGAGGGAAAGGCGCTGGGGTTTGTGATAGGCTAAGAAACACAGCACACAGTCCTCCTCCACCCAGTATTCTGCTCACCAATGTTCAGCATTAAACTGTATAGAAGAAAAATAAGCCTTTATTTGTCGCATATACATTACTGCACAGAGAAATTCTTTTTCTGCATATCCCAACTTTGCAAGTTGGGGTCAGAGCACAGGACAAGTCATGATACAGCACCCTATAAAGTTAAGGGCCTTGCTTAGGAGCCCAAAAGCAGCAGCTTGGCAGTGGTGGGGCTTGAACCCTAATCCTCCAATCAACAACCCAGAGCCGTTACTACTTGACCTACCACTGCCTAAACTGCAGATCTTGATCTTTGATAAAACTTCAATGTTTGCTGTGAACATGGAGGATTTTGTCACTTCACCCCACCAGGTCATTGAACTGCTGAGGTTTCAGCTTTTTTAGAAAATCGCTGAGCTGTTTAACATTATGTTATTCTGTTTAGTGAAATGTTTTCTCAGTATGTCGTGTGTTCAAACCGCAGACCAGTGGAATTTCACACCAGTAAAAATAAAAAATAAAAAAACAGAAAAAAGTGTTATAAATAGGTGAAGATCCAAAACAGGAGAGCGAGAGACCATTCGGTTCTTCTACAGATAGAGACCTCTGTACAAAGATCTCCTCCTGTGATCATCTCACATCTTCTACTGAACTCCAACATCAGGTTCCAGCAGTTTGTGGTGAGAAAATCTCTCTCTCTCTCTCTCTCTCTCTCTCTCTTTCTGAAATACAGTTATATTTCCATGTCTTCTGGTAATTTCAAGGTTTTTTTTTTTTTTAACTTTAACAGTCTAATAAATCTGCAGTTCAAGTTTGATTAGAGTTTGTTATGTTACATGAGTGTGTAAAAGGTGGTTTTTAGATGTTTGGGCCATCCAGTTATTCTAATAGTGCAAAAATATGAACTTTGTGTTATAAGCATTTGGGGACGTCCTCAAGAGATGCTGCCTTAGCGCTCCTGTGGAGATAAGTACAGCTCTCTGGATAATCCCAAATATTAAAAAATATCAATTATTTTTTGAGGAAAAATTAATTCTAGCTGATAGTCTTGTTTAAATAACATTAACTAATTTATACTTTTGAACCAGGTTTTACTGCAACTAGCAGACTGGGGAGTTTCTTAACTTAGAACAGGTTCATAAAATACCACAAACACCCGACTGTCTGAACATGAAACTGACTTTAGTGCAGTAAGAAGCAGCAGCTTGCAGCTCATCGGTCTGCGTTCATGACAATCACAATATTCACTTTACATTATATTACATTACTTCACTTTACTCATCACACCGACTACATGAACAAGTGCACAACTTATGCTAATAGTACATGCAGTAGATTTGTTCATGTTTTTGTTTACATGCAGCATGAACTCTATATCCTGACATTCATGAGGGAAAAAATCAACATGTAAGAAACTGATACTTCTAGAAATAAACATAAGCATCCAAAGTAACAAACACAGTGTGTGCACAAAAGAAACTAACGTGTGTCTTGTGGTTTCCTTCACGTCTTCAGGAAGATTTCTGCTCTTTATCACCTCTGACAATCCTCACACACACTCCCTTCACACACTCATCTCACAATCCTCACATCACTCTTTTCTACACACTCCTCATTACACACTTCTCACACTCTTCATCACACACCCCACAAACACTCATCACACACTCCTCCACTGTGTGTCAGGATGAAGCTCCTCACTCTGGTTCTCTTGTTTTTCTCTTTCTCCTCACTGAGCCTGACAGAGGTTGTTAATTCATTTAAACAATCCTGTCCTAACTTCTGCATCCGGAACCCGAAAAAACCAAGTGACATCATCATCCCCACTATCTTCAGTGGAGATCAGTATAAGATGATTTACCTGCGCTGGAAAACCGAATACAGGTTTGCCACCGTGTACGACACTGAGAGGAGGATCCCTGTTTACTCCGCCTACACATTCTCAGGGAAAGTTAAGACTAACCGCATCAATGTTTGGAAAATTGAACCTCAGGTCAGTCAGAGTGGTTAAATGTTTCATTACTGATTCATTAACACATGTAACATTTAAATGCTTTACTAAACACTAGACACTGTTTGTTCAGTAAAACACAGTGGACACAGAGAGCAGGAAGTAAATACCACAGTTAAATGTGTCTCACTGGGTTTAGTTGTGTTTTATTTATCATGAACAGTGTGTTGAGTGAGCTGATCAATGTGTTTGTGTTTAATTCACTACTGTTTCATTTCTCCTCCATAACAGCTGGAAAATATCAAAGAATATAAAAGTTTGAAAGAGATGATTGATTCCCCGAGAGAAGCAGGGAAAATATTTAACCAGGCTGTGGACTCTTATTACAAAGACATAAAGTATATTGAAGTCATTACTAGAGGTCATGTGTTTCCATATCAGTTTGCTGCTGATCAGGATCAATCAGATTCCACCTTTACGTTAACCAATGTAGCACCACAATCAAATGTCAGTAACCATAAGTGGGGCAAACAAGTGGAGGACCAGATGCTTAAAGAAATAAAAGAGAGCAGCACACTCAAACAAAATCACCAGGCGTACATTGTGACCAGGGTCGTCCCAGGGGAGAACCGGATATCCATAACAACAAATGGAAAAGTAATTGAAAAAGGTATTAACATTCCCAGTCATTTCTGGAGTGCTTTCTATTGCATGAATAAAACACATCCTAATATACGCACAGTGAAGACTTACTTAGCTGAGCAGGAGAACTTTAAACTTAGACACCCCAGCATTTACAATCTGAATAAACAACTCAGTGATCTGTATGATCTTAAGAATAAGAAGACTAATATGAAAGAGACTTTCAGTGTGTTTCCAGGATTAGACTTAAAATAGCATGACAAATAGTTTTGTTGAAATAATGCTGATTAAAACTTCTGCAGCAAGCAAATTATTTTAGGTTTTAAAAAAAAGGTGCATATTCTTACTAAACTTTTTTTTAACTTTTTTACTGAATCCAGGCTTTTATTTACAGCAAATTTCACACTCGGCTGGATTACTGACAATGATTAATCTGTTCTAGAGAGCAAGCCGGACTAGTTAGCTAGCATTTAGTCTTTACCAGCTTTCACTCCAAGAGCACTGTAATGGATACGGTGTGTGTTGGTGGTGTGTTGTTGGTGTGTTGTTGTTGTTTTCTCCATCATCACAAAAGGGGGTTCAGTCAGTGTGTTGAAGCAGCAAAAAATCTATGACTTTGTTCAGCTTCATTTTTCTTTAATGCTTGTACGCTCCTTTTGTGCAAAATCTTTTTCCTCAACCCCTCTTCAGTTTGCTACTCTTGCAGTAAAAGTGTTAAACAATGTGGAAATATTACATTTTTGTACATTTGTACATTTATCTCTGTTGATTCTCCTGCAGATCTTTAATAAAACTTTTTGCCGTGAAAATAATTTTTTTGGCCTCATCTTTTCATCACACTGAACAGTGACACTTTCTGTGCAAAAGAATTATTAGTAGTAGTGTCTGAATTGTCCAGCAGGTGGCGATATTTCACTACTGTGTAGTATTGTGTACTCTTTCTCTCTGTTTCTCTACCCTTTTCTCTCTCTCTCTCTCTCTCTCTCTCTCTCTCTCTCTCTCTGTCTGTCTCTCTTATTAGTAGATTAGTGGCAGAGAGATGGGTGCTGAGCAGGCTCCTATCAATCATGGACAATCCACTGCATCCACTGTACAGCATCATCTGCAGACAGAGGAGCAGCTTCAGTGACCGGTTGGTGTCACTGCCCTGCTCCACTGACAGACTAAGGAGGTCGTTCCTCCCCCAAGCCATGCGACTCTTTAACTCAACTCAGGGTGGGAAAGTCAGTGCTGACACTACACTCTCTCTCTCTGTCCTGGACTGTAAAACAAACTACACACAATACACTCTGGTTTGTACAGAACTCTCACTACACTGAGATTTACACAGGACTCATAAACATGCAGCTTTTGCCCATAAACAGTTTTTGCACATCAGCTCTTTATCTTCTGTACCTTTAAATTCTTGTTTTTGCACATTATTTATCTCTTTCTAGTAATTTCTAGTATTTAGTATTTTTTGTTATATTCCTATTTTATTTTTTTTATTTATTACCTTATTACTTGTGCTTGTGGATACTGCTGGAACTTGTAAATTTCCCATTGGGATGAATAAGGTATCTATCTATCTATCTATCTATCTAAAAATACTTTATTTATTTATACATAAACTATAAATAGATATTTATAAAATTTAACTTTATATATTATATAATATATAACTTTACATTTTAATACATAGTCGTTCGAAATTTATTTAACAAATGTGTATATATTTATACATAAGGACATGTTTAAAATGATTATTTAAAAAATATGGCATCACATAAATTTTTTTAAAACTTCGGTTAAATATTTGTTTATTTTCAATGTCTCGAGGTGTAAAGGTGTATGGTTTGTTTTTTGTTTCATTCATTCTTTCTTTCTTTCTTTCTTCCTTTTTGCAGTGAAAAATTCCGAGTCGGACTGAAGATCAAACTGAACTCTGACATTTCATTTCACGGTAAAAATGATTAGGAGTACATTTTGTTTGCGATTTTTTGTCTTATAATAATAATATTAATAATAATGATAATTATAACATTATTAATAATAATAATAATAATAATAATAATAAGTGTACACCTTCAGATGTGTGTTGTTATTATTTCCCTCCTGACACGTGTAGTTTTAGTCCTGTTTCTTTGGTGTGTTTCAGGTTTTGTCTTTGCTCTTTATGTAAAGCACAGAAGTGGCTGGAAAAAAACTGACCTCACCGCAGCAATGCAAAGCACGCGCCTACAGAAGGGGGGTGGGGGGTGGGCTGACCTGCAGCGGGACGCGTCCCAATCCAACACCGAGGGAGTGGAGGAAACCCAACAGCTCTTAAAGGTCACGTGTTTTTCTGTGGGATTGAGTCAGGGCATGTGATTCTGGGCTGCTGTTTTTATTTTATTTTATTTTATTTACATTTATTTTAATGTATGTTCATTTTTTATCTTATCTTATTTCATTTCATTTTATTTTATTATCTTATTTTATTTTATTTCATCCATCCATCCATCTTCTATACCCGCTTTATTCCTAATCAGGGTCACGGGGGTCTGCTGGAGCCTATCTCAGCACACATTGGGTGAAAGGCAGGGGTACACCCTGGACAGGTCACCAGTCCATCACAGGGTCACACATATAGACAGACACCACACACACTCACACTCACCCCTATGGGCAATTTAGAATTACCAATCAACCTAATGTACATGTTTTTGGATTGTGGGAGGAAACCGGAGTACCCGGAGTAAACCCACACAGACACGGGGAGAACATGCAGAACTCCACACAGAAAGGCCTGTCCAAACCCAGGATTTGAACCCAGGACCTTCTTGCTGTGAGGCAACAGTGCTAACCACTAAGTATTTTATTTTGTTTCATTTTTTTTATTTTCATTTCATTCTATTTTATTTCATTTAATTTATTTTATTTCATTTTAGTTTAGTTTAGTTTACAGTGCAATTCGGAAAAATCAGGCCACATGTTAATTTTGAACTTTGCTTTGGTTTGTAATAAAATCTGGAAAGGTTAAAGTGCTGTGGTCTGTTGGAGATTTTAGAGGAAAAAGTGGCTTGAAAACATTTTCCTACACGTGCAAGACATTAATGAAGCTTAAAAAGACAAGCAAATAAAAGTACAGATTACATTGAAGCTAGTGCACTTATGCTATTTTTTCCAAAGCAAACATCCTAAACATACCTCAGACAACATTTTTGCTTTTTATTTATTTATTTATTTTCGTTTTTTTGTGTGGAACGAGTGCAAAATTAAAACAAACAAAACGAAACAAAAGTATTGGTTTTGCTCAGATTCACTGGACAAACAAACCAATAGTACAGAGCGGCGTTAAAGCGATTTGACACTGGCGACACTGCGAGCTGAGGCCATCGCAGTAAAGTGTTATCTGTTACGTCACCAACAAACGATTTAGAATTTTATTTATTTTGTTAAAAATCTTACATTGTTATAAACCAGTAGTAACTCTCCGTCTTTCTCTCTGTCCTTCAGCTCCAATCGTTTTTTCTATTTATTACAGGATAATGTACAGTTTTTCATCAGTAGCTGATCCGCCATGTTCTGCGATTCTGTGTTTCGTATCGGTGTCGTGTCTATCTGAAACCCCCCCTCTGGTTTGGTGAAAATGGTTTAATCCAGTCTCGGTTAGAAGCTAGGGATGGAGTGTTGATTTGAGACACACCCTCCGTCTGTCAGTTCGGTGAGTAGGGAGCAGGAGCTCGAGCAGAAGGAGGAGGAGGTGGAAGCAGAAGCAGAAGAGCAGCAGCCCGGTGTAGAAGTGCTTTAATTCCGCAGGAGATGTTCTGTGGGCTCGGGGAAGAGCTCCAGCTGGATGGAGGAGACATTTAACGGAGGATTTCTCTCTCAGCCTGGCTCAGAGTTCCGGAAAGAAGGCTGCGGGAGAGTTAGCGCTAACTTCATCTGGAACTAAACAATAATAATAATAATAATCATCATCATAAAGATCCCTAATCACACACACACACGGAGCTTTAATCCAATATAAATCACTTAATAACTGGTGAGTAATATTCACTTTAACTTACCACCCATGTCTGTATGGTTTAGCTTGTTATGCTAGCTAGTGTCGCTAACTAGCTGCGCTGTCTCGCCGGTGAGACCCGTGTGCTGTGTGTTTATTAGCTACAGTGCTAATGGTTCCGAGTTAGCAAGCTGTTGTAACAATATTTAGTTATTGGTAATTAACCCTGTGATTTGGGTAACTAACTAACACAACACCGACAAAACCAGCTGTGTGTGTGTGTGTGTGTGTGTGTGTGCGTGCGTGCGCGCGCGCGCGTGCGTGTGTGTGTGTGTGTGTTAGCGGTATTAGCCGGGTTAGCCAGGCTAACGTTATGAAATTGTTTTTGTTTTTAATGTTGTTGTTGTTTTGAAGTAAACCTCCTCGGTGAGACCTGTTTAGGAATAATTAAATTCCCTTCGTGTGTGTGTGTGTGTGTGTGTTTTGAGGCTTTTTTGAGTTTAACTCGAATTTACGCTTCAGGAAAATCTCTCTGTCAGTGTGAGAGTCGGTTTCAGAGTCTGTATGAGAGTCGGAGTCGGTGTGAGTGTTAGTGTGAGAGTTGGTGATGGTGTGAGAGTCGGAGTCAGAGTCGGTGCGAGAGTTGGTGATGGTGTGAGAGTCGGTGTGAGAGTTGGTGATGGTGTGAGAGTCGGTGCGAGAGTTGGTGATGGTGTGAGAGTTGGTGATGGTGTGAGAGTCGGTGCGAGAGTTGGTGATGGTGTGAGAGTTGGTGATGGTGTGAGAGTTGGTGATGGTGTGAGAGTCGGTGCGAGAGTTGGTGATGGTGTGAGAGTTGGTGATGGTGTGAGAGTCGGTGCGAGAGTTGGTGATGGTGTGAGAGTCGGTGCAAGAGTTGGTGATGGTGTGAGAGTCGGTGCGAGAGTTGGTGATGGTGTGAGAGTTGGTGATGGTGTGAGAGTCGGAGTGAGAGTTGGTGATGGTGTGAGAATTGGTGATGGTGTGAGAGTCGGTGCGAGAGTTGGTGATGGTGTGAGAATTGGTGATGGTGTGAGAGTCGGTGCGAGAGTTGGTGATGGTGTGAGAGTCGGTGCGAGAGTTGGTGATGGTGTGAGAGTCGGAGTGAGAGTTGGTGATGGTGTGAGAGTCGGAGTGAGAGTTGGTGATGGTGTGAGAGTCGGAGTGAGAGTTGGTGATGGTGTGAGAGTCGGAGTGAGAGTTGGTGATGGTGCGACAGTCGGAGTGAGAGTTGGTGATGGTGTGAGAGTCGGAGTGAGAGTTGGAGTGAGAGTTGGTGATGGTGCGAGAGTTGGAGTGAGAGTTGATGGTGCGAGAGTCGGTGTGAGAGTTGGAGTGAGAGTTGGTGATGGTGTGAGAGTCGGAGTGAGAGTTGGTGATGGTGCGAGAGTCGGTGTGAGAGTCGGTGCGAGAGTTGGTGATGGTGTGAGAATTGGTGATGGTGTGAGAGTCGGTGCGAGAGTTGGTGATGGTGTGAGAGTCGGTGCGAGAGTTGGTGATGGTGTGAGAGTCGGAGTGAGAGTTGGTGATGGTGTGAGAGTCGGAGTGAGAGTTGGTGATGGTGCGAGAGTCGGAGTGAGAGTTGGTGATGGTGCGAGAGTCGGTGTGAGAGTTGGTGATGGTGCGAGAGTCGGAGTGAGAGTTGGTGATGGTGTGAGAGTCGGAGTGAGAGTTGGTGATGGTGTGAGAGTCGGAGTGAGAGTTGGTGATGGTGTGAGAGTCGGAGTGAGAGTTGGTGATGGTGTGAGAGGCGGAGTGAGAGTTGGAGTGAGAGTTGGTGATGGTGCGAGAGTCGGTGTGAGAGTTGGAGTGAGAGTTGGTGATGGTGCGAGAGTCGGAGTGAGAGTTGGAGTGAGAGTTGGTGATGGTGCGAGAGTCGGAGTGAGAGTTGGAGTGAGAGTTGGTGATGGTGCGAGAGTTGGAGTGAGAGTTGATGGTGCGAGAGTCGGAGTGAGACTTGGTGATGGTGTGAGAGTCGGAGTGAGACTTGGTGATGGTGCGAGAGTCGGAGTGAGAGTTGGAGTGAGAGTTGGTGATGGTGCGAGAGTCGGAGTGAGAGTTGGAGTGAGAGTTGGTGATGGTGCAAGAGTCGGAGTGAGAGTTGGTGATGGTGCGAGAGTTGGTGATGGTGCGAGAGTCGGAGTGAGAGTTGGTGATGGTGTGAGAGTCGGAGTGAGAGTCGGAGTGAGAGTCGGAGTGAGAGTCGGAGTGAGAGGCGGCGTGAGAGGCGGTGTGAGAGTCGGAGTGAGAGTTGGTGATGGTGTGAGAGTCGGAGTGAGAGTTGGTGATGGTGTGAGAGTCGGAGTGAGAGTTGGAGTGAGAGTTGGTGATGGTGCGAGAGTCGGAGTGAGAGTTGGTGATGGTGCGAGAGTCGGAGTGAGAGTTGGTGATGGTGTGAGAGTCGGAGTGAGAGTTGGTGATGGTTTGAGAGTCGGAGTGAGAGGCGGCGTGAGAGTCGGAGTGAGAGTTGGTGATGGTGTGAGAGTCGGAGTGAGAGTTGGTGATGGTGTGAGAGTCGGAGTGAGAGTTGGTGATGGTGCGAGAGTTGGTGATGGTGTGAGAGTCGGAGTGAGAGTTGGTGATGGTGTGAGAGTCGGAGTGAGAGTTGGTGATGGCGTGAGAGGCGGCGTGAGAGTCGGAGTGAGAGTTGGTGATGGTGTGAGAGTCGGAGTGAGAGTTGGTGATGGCGTGAGAGTCGGAGTGAGAGTTGGTGATGGTGTGAGAGTCGGAGTGAGAGTTGGTGATGGTGTGAGAGTCGGAGTGAGAGGCGGCGTGAGAGGCGGAGTGAGAGTTGGTGATGGTGCGAGAGTTGGTGATGGTGTGAGAGTCGGAGTGAGAGTTGGTGATGGTGTGAGAGTCGGAGTGAGAGTTGGTGATGGTGCGAGAGTTGGTGATGGTGTGAGAGTCGGAGTGAGAGTTGGTGATGGTGTGAGAGTCGGAGTGAGAGTTGGTGATGGCGTGAGAGGCGGCGTGAGAGTCGGAGTGAGAGTTGGTGATGGTGCGAGAGTCGGAGTGAGAGTTGGTGATGGTGTGAGAGTCGGAGTGAGAGGCGGCGTGAGAGGCGGAGTGAGAGTTGGTGATGGTGTGAGAGTTGGTGATGGTGTGAGAGTCGGAGTGAGAGTTGGTGATGGCGTGAGAGGCGGCGTGAGAGGCGGCGTGAGAGGCGGCGTGAGAGGCGGAGTGGTTTCATTCGTTTGTGTATTTTTTTTTATTTAGAGGCTGCTGTGTTTTAATGAATGAGCGTCTCAACTGCACTCTTTCATTCAGCTCTTTTTTTTTTGTATTGATCGTAAAGGAAGCAGTGCATTTATCAATGAGTCTCTCTCCCTCTCCCTCTCTCTCTCTCTCTCTCTCTCTCTCTCTCTCGCTCCCTCTCTCCTGCAGTATTTCAGATCCCGGGCGATGTGCCAGACCTCAGGGCCGATGAACCTGAGAGGAATTTTAATCGCCTGTAAAAGCTCCCAGCGCTGCCCTTTACTCACACTCATCCCCTCCTCTCCTGCCCACAGCACTGCCCTTTACTCACACTCATCCTCTCCTCTCCTGCCCACAGCACTGCCCTTTACTCACACTCATCCCCTCCTCTCCTGCCCACAGCACTGCCCTTTACTCACACTCATCCCCTCCTCTCCTGCCCACAGCACTGCCCTTTACTCACACTCATCCCCTCCTCTCCTGCCCACTCCTGATTTACTCTCTCGGCTTTTCCATCTTTCTTTCCTCCCTTCTTTCTCTCTGTATTGAGCAGCAGTGTGTGTGAGGCTGAGGAGGAACGTGCTCCAGACTGAGGTTCTGTGATACTCACCCGGGCCTCAATGAGGTTGTAAAGTGAAGTGGATCATTTCAGTCTGGAGCTCATTCTTCATCTTCGTCTTCTTCCGGAGCCGTTTATTAAAATCTCACAGCGCTGCACTTCACCGACGACACGTCACACACTTTAACCCTTTATAGACTGATTAATAACCACGAGAGACCAGCTCTGATCCCGTTATAGCTGCTGGATTCACTCTCTCTCACCATCTCTCTCTGTCTTTCTCTGTCTCTGTCTTCTATCTTCGATCATTAGTGAAGCGTATGCTGTGCACACCGTTACTCTTAACCAATCAGATTCGCGCGTTTAAGACTGTATAAATAATTTTTTTTAAAAAGGTTTAATTTGGCAGAAAAGCATGAACATTTCCGTAAGCTAAATGTTCTTTGTCTTCTCTTCCTTGTCTGTGTTTGCAGGACAGAGTGAGAGCTAATCCACGATGGTGCAGCAGTATCAATCCCCCGTTCGTGTGTATAAGCACCCCTTCGAGCTGGTCATGGCGGTGAGTACACGTTCACGCCGTCTTTATTTCCGAAAACACGCCGGGTTTCTGCACCCTGAGACAAACCTTGCTCCTCATGATGGCACCAGGCGGTAACACGGACTTGTCTGATGCCCTTGTTCTGGAGGGATTAGTTTTCCTAGCTGTCCATCCAGCAGTGTATCTGGGCTTTTATTCCAGTCTGAGTGATTAGTGATGGCCTGAGTAAATGTAGAATGTTCTGGATGCTTTTCTGGAAGAACATTTGGTCAGCAGGACATCAGGGAACCTGAACTCTTTTCTGTGTATTCGCTAAAAATCATGATTATTATCATGTGAGACTTCTTTATGTTCATCGTCTGCTGTGTAAGAGTGTGTGTGTGTGTGTGTGTGTTCAGACTGCAGTATCACTGATGTGAGTTGAGGTTAATGGAGTGTTGCAGTATGTTAGTGAGACGACGTCTGTTTCCTGTTTTCTGTGATAAGCTGATGTATTTTCCGTGTTTTCAAATCTGCTGATCTCTCTTTCTCTTTCTAGTTCCCTCCCTCATCCTCTCTCTCTCTCTCTCTCTCTCTGTGTTGTTGTTGTTGTTGTTGTTGGCTGCTCCTCACGCTGAACACATTCCTGTGTAAATTAAAGCTCCTGCAGCTCCAGCAGTGAAACATCAGTGCGCATACGGAATGTTCCAGAACATCCAGCGTGTTCCTGCTCGTCCTGCAGCGCTTTCCGAGCTTGCGTCATCGTTAACGACACGCCGATTAGAAAACAATCAGAGATTATTTTTGACTCAAGTCAGGACCAGAGTCGGATTCGACGTTAGCGTCTTGCAGATATTTCATCGCCGATCTATCGACAGTGTTTATTTTATTATTTATTTATTTTTGTAATAAATTATTTTTTCTTCTTTTTATTTTTTTCTTAATTTTCCAGTCATTTTCAGAATTTTTTTATTCCCTCTTGTATTCTGTGTTAAGTAGCAGAAAGGTTTTATTCCTCTTGCACCACTGTGACGCTCAGCAATACGATTATCTATTCACTTCAAACACAACACCTCATACTTTTTATCCGTTTATCGTTACATCTTTAGTTCTGTTCTCGCAGCAGATATATAATATAAAATGTTTAAATATAATATAACAGTTTTGTATTAATTTGAACCAAGAGCCGAATAATTCTCCGAAATCTAATAATGACTCGTTAGAGTAATTTAAAAAAAGTAGAATTAAATAATTATAAAAAATATATAAAATTATAATGGTTTGCTTTAGAGTTTGGTTTTTCCTTCAGGGAAAGAAAGCAGAAGGATGACTTTGCGGTGTCCGAGAGGTTTCTGGGGAAACGTTTTCTAAGAACGTGAAGGTTCCTTTCGTCTCTCAGGCGTGTAAGAGTTTAATTCTCGTGTCATGAGTCGAGCCAGCTGGCTGCGTGTCAGAGCAGTTTCAGAGAAGTGTTTTTCTTTTCTTTTTTTTTCCTTTCCTCCCCTCCCTTACTGCAGCATTCTTGAACACACACACACTTCCCTTCCTGTTCTCTCTGGTGTTTAACTCACTGCTTGTGTTCTCAGGAACAGGGAAGTAACTCAACTTCACCCTAACTGTGTTCCTGAGTCTCAAAGAAAAACGTTCCGCCGACTGAGAAACATGGGACGTTCATCTCACACACACGCCCGGGCTGCAGTGTGTGTGAGCAGCACTTTTTAGCTTATAACGAGTTACACTGTAAACACACAGCGACTCTGCAGCACGGTTTAAACGTAGGGGTCCAAGCACCGGACATGCTCATGCGCTGTAGTGGAATCGTGTGTTATCATCATCTTCATCTTCTTCTTTTTATTATAACACTAACACCACACAGAAGTCTTAATACTGACTACAGAACACATTGTACCTATTCAAGTACTCTAGCGCCACCGACGGGACAAATTCAGACATGAGTGAACAATAACACTTATTTTAAATGATAATTCCATGTTAAGATCACTTAAAGAAAAGAAACAAAAATCGAGTTTTTATTTGAGATAAAAGCACTCGCGGAGTTTTTCTCTCTTCATCGTTAATCTTAATGAGTGAAACCAATTAAAAATCACTTTCGTGGTAGTTAAGGTTTATTAGAATTGTAAGAAAGTCTTTATCTCAGGACTGCAAACAGCTCTAATATGATCTTGTATAAACGTATTTATTTATCTTATAAAGAGCTAACCGCTAGCTACAGTTCCGTTTCCTGTGTACACACCCTAAGAACTGGCCGTAAACATTTCCTCGATCCAGACCCGATTCGTACAAATAACAATGATCTTTTTTGTCTTTACATTAAATAATTTATGATGACCGGGCGAGGCGTCTGCTCTGGAGCCGGTCCCTCTGCCTTGTTCCGGTGGTCATGTTTCCAGAACATTCCTGCCGTGTTGTGTAAACCTCCAGATGGAACATTCCTCAGCTTCCCAAAATACCTGCCTGTGTGAGTTGAACGTCCAAAGAGGATTCCTTTTCCACAACAATTCTAGACATTTCTAGACTTGTATATATATTGTAGAGTTTTATCTCTACAAAACGCGTAAAATGCGCAGGTTTTTTTTCCTTGTTGAGGTCGTGACCAGTGTTAGGAGAGGCCGGGTTTTATTTTTTCCTCTGGAGGAAAGCAGTGATGTGGTGATTTGTGCTGCAGATGCAGAGCTCTCGCTGTGCGCTAACGCTAACGGGAAAAACAGTGAGAGCACCGAGAGCGAGTGAGTTCTGCTGCCCGGGGCGACGACGGGAGATTTCTGCTCCCTGCTGGTTTCTTTATAGCCTCTGTGTGTGTGTGTGTGTGTGTGTGTTAAGCTACAGTAATAAGCAAGTTGCACCTTTTATAGGCATATTTTTTCAGGGTGACTGTTACCACGGCAACACTGATTCATTCACCGTTAGCGATTACAACATCCATGTACAGTTGCACGATGACACCGGAGACTCCTTCCATAAACAACGAATCCGCACATCCTCGCCAGCATGCCGTTGCTATAGAAACCATAAGATATTGAAGCTGGAAACATGAGAACTTTATCTTAGCTTCAGAGTTAGCTCATCTTGGCTTGTTTACGAGACGCCGATCTCTCTTCCCTGCGGACAGCATCTTCATTAGCTTTAGCACTCGAAATCTGCTTTCTTGCTCGGATGAGGCGGAGTTAATTCCCTCGAGGACGCAATGTTCCTGTCCCCAGGAGTGCCAAACATCAGGAAAAACAAATGTATTTAAATCTGCCAGATCAGTAAAAATGACCTGCAGCTCATATGCAAATATTAAAAAAAAAAAGTTTCAGTACCGCAGATTGTTTTGCAACAAAAAGTGGAAGGAAGTGGATCTGAAAACAGACGCTCTCTTTCATCACAGAGGAAGTGATAGTCATGATGATGTTGTAGTTGCCATTGTTACTGATAATAAGCATCATTTATAACGTCTTGAAAATCTCTGTATTTATCAGAAGGGGTGTTTAAACATATATATATATATATATATATATATATATATATATATATATCAAGAAGAAAAACATGCGGCTCTTTCTGTGCTGTCTTTACTTCTACGTGATCTCTGGTTTGCTTTTCCGGACTATCTGGATACTGGTCTTTACATTTCTTTTCCAGTTCCAGTCCCAGTCTCCACTGTCTGACCCACCATTTTGTTCCCCTCTATCAGCTCTGCACTAACACCGGGCCATTGGACCAGCGCCATCTCTAATCATTGCACAACACACTACTGCATGTACTAGCGGTCAACATCATCCGGGGACGCCACATGCCGTTAAAATTCGTGCTGGGGATTAGCCAGAGGCAGAGGGATTAAAGCTTAAAAGATGAGAAGAGATCAGAACATCAGCTCCACTTCCTGCTCAGGACACCGAGGTATGGTGGTTGGTGGTTGGAGAAGGCAGAAACGAAGGACGACGGATAACAGAACAGAATGCGGCGAGGATCCGCTCCTTACGAGTGCCAGATATCAAGCGACTTGATGAGACATGTGCATTAATTACATTCGCATTGCACAATAATTTGCTAACGGCATGATAAAAAAAAACATGCACAAAGCCACACCTTGTTTTCAATACTCTACTGAAACAGAGATCCGAGTATCATCCGTCCGAGCCCGAGTTCCTGGAGTAACAGTGTAACGTCCAGTTCTTTAAACTGGACTGCTGCTTCAGTGTCAGTATTTAATCACTGAGATATACTTCACTTCACCGAACAGGAATTCTGTTATAATTTAAAATACCTGAATTCCTGTTTGACAAATTACTAATTTGTTACCTTGCCCCTAGCTCCAGGGAACAGTCAGTTCAGTCAGTTGGTCAGTTTTGCTAATTTGTGAGTCACACCATCACCTGGAGGTGAACAAAACGTCAATTGTCTACAAAGTTTAGTGTGAGGACGTTGCTCAGATATGCCCACACTTCCTGTTTCCTTTTTCGTAAAAGGAAATGTAACACGTGAAAAATCTGAGATTTTCATTCAGGTTGGTCTCAGGAGTTGTTCAGGGATATCGCAAGATCATGGGCTGGGGATGAATCATCTGAGATGACCAGCAGTTCAGTTTTGCTGGGATTGATTTTCAGCTGATGAGCCAGCATCCACGATGAGATGTCTGCCAGACACACTGAGATCTGAGCAGAAGCTGTGGTATCTGAGGGAGGGAAGGAGAAGGTAAGTTGAGTGTCATCGGCATAGCAGTGGTCAGAGAACCCATGTGAAGATATTATTTTGCCAAGAAAGTGAGTATAGAGAGAGAAAAAGAGAGGACCAAGTACTGAGCCTTGTGGGACACCAGTGGAGTCGATCCTCTCCATGTTACCTGATATGAGAAGTTTTTGGAAAAATTTAAAAATGGTGGAAAATCCAGCATGGCGTACAATGTACGATTATTGGTGGCGCTAGAGCTGTAACGTTGTTCTTTAGGTAGTTGAGATTGTCCTCCATTTGTGTAACACATTTAATAGGGAGTAATGTATATGAAGAATTCTGAGAGCTCCACTGTGGCAGAAGAAGAGCTTGTCCCCTAATTCCAGACTAAACACAAATCCTAACACAGTGTTCTACTGTTTTGTGTTTTTTTTGTTCTTCACAAGATATCAGCCTGCTGCGGTATTTTGGGCTCGGAAATGTGTGACGGAACATTCTGGAAGCCTGATGAAGCTTTTCTCTCTCTCTCTTTCTCTTTCTCTCTCTCTCTCTCTCTCTCTCTCTCTCTCTCTGCAGTGAGTGGGGGTGGGGGGGTGTACAGAGTGCAGTACTGTACAACAGATAACGTTTTTGTGTTCTTTCCCCTCTCAGTGCTTTGAGAGAGTGAAAGCGAGACTACACCTCAACACACACACATGTTCACACACACACACAATCTTGAAACCGATAGCATGACCTGAAGCGTCTTTACACAGCAGCCTTCTGAGATCTTCACTTCAACCTCAGTCACCGCATGTGCAGCTCACGTGAAGTCGAGAACACCATGTTCTGTTCACATGTAACGCCCGTCTCCACCCACACACACACACACACACTTTTAAATCCCTTGAGAATACAACATGGCCTTATTTTTATTACTTATGTTCTTGATCATTTGATCCAGATGACATCATTACGTTAGGTGGTTCTGGTTCTGGTTGGTTATCAGAACCAGCTTGATTTAAAGGTGCGGTAAGCAGAATGGCGTCTCCAGTGTCGGAGGTGATGGACTTCTTCGTGTATTGTTTTTGTAAACATCTTCAATAGCGATGACGTGAAATCAGACGAGTTGAAAGCGAACTCTTCGTACGCCTCGTCTCTGCATCGCTCTCTCGTTTCCTCTCTCCTTTTTTTTGTCTTTCTTTCTCTTCCACAAAGAGAGATGTGTAATTGCACGTTAGTCACCACACACCGTCACCAAAGCGAGCGTTTATTTATTTCTGCTGCATCATCACCAGCTCAGGAAACGACTTGCTGCAATGCTTTTATCAAAAACTTTTTTCTTCTTTCTTTAAACCCATCAGCCACTGCAGTAGCACCGTCTGCTAAATATAAACTAAACAACCCCTGACATTAGTGTGTGTGTGAGAGAGAGGGAGATAAATAAAAAGTTTAGACATCACTGATTAGGGATCAGGTCTAACGTTTCACATTGTAGACATGCTAATTAGACATTCACTCACTGCTTCGACGCGCAACAACCGCACATTAAAACCCGATAGCTGAAATTACGCGCTCGTCTCAGACGTTACACAGAACGAACCCGCAATCAAACCTCCCAACTAAGCGCGTACTGTCCACGTGTGCCGCTTGTTTTAACACGTAATCCAACAACATCATATACCACACGTGGTCTGAACACCGGACGTCACGTGACACGACTTACAACCACAGGCAACGAGGTTCATTCTGTTTATTTAGGCGTAAGAAGAGATCAAACAGGATACGTGACTGTGTGATGAGTAGACATAACTACAACCAGAAGAATTATTTACGTCTAACTCCATGTTCATGCTAATTTTCCGCAGTTTATTTACGATTACCCTCAAGTTCACGCTAACGAGGGACTAACCCGTTAATAATGATTAATTTTGTGTGTGTGCGCGTACAAAGCTGCAGTTTCCGCTGAGCAGGTCTTCTCACTTGCACATTACATATGACGTGAATCCAAAGCGATTGTCCGAAGTGATTCCACTTGGCAGTCCAGATTTTCTTCTCGGTTCTACCTGCGATTAGTTCACAATTATCATTTGGAAAAATTCTTAAAAGCGTCATTCATGTCCGATATCCTGTTAAGTGTATAAAGACAATATGAAGAAAAACAGAGCGCTATTTTCTTGTACGCATATTGAGTGTTTAGTGTGTAACTGAGACAGTTTGTTTCAAGCATGTACATCAAACACAAGACCAACCACGCCCCCAAAAATCAGAACGGTAACAACCATTATTTTAACATTTATCATAAACTAGTGTTCTCTGGGATGAATCCTGGTAACGCCAAGAGCAGCAGCGTGAGGGGAATGTTTCAGGATAAATTTACAGACGGCAGCCAGCGGAACGCTGCGCGGATCGGATTTCCGATCTTCCCAACCTCCACGCTCAGAGCATGTTCTCTCCTCGACCTACTTTCTGATCAGATTCCAGCAGCGAGAGCTTAGAATAGCTTCAACCACCAAACTCTTCCTCTCAGGAATATTCCTGTACTGTAGTCCGGTTCTGACCTTCACTCTCCCTCTGTGTGTGTGTGTGTGTGTGTGTGTGTGTGTGTGTATACAGTGAGTAATACTGCTGTATGAATAAACACGGTGTAAATGAGTCAGACTCGTTATTACAAAGCCTTTCTATTATTAGTGTTCATCTCTTTTATTCCATGGGTTTTTTTTGTGTTTGTGTGTTTGTAATGGCTGATTGCGGCTTGTCGAAACCATAGCAACAGCCTTCCCAGTCCTAGCTAGTCCAGTGTCAGTGAACTAACTACCCTATAGCTAATTGTGTTATTCTCGCTAATACCGAAGCCTCCATTGCTTTTTTTTTAATCCATTTTTTTCTTTACTTTTATTGTTTTATTTATTTTTAAAATCAGAGTGATTGTTTTCCTTCATGTTAATGAGTCTGAATACAGCCCTGAGTATGTGTGTGTGTGAAGCCTACACAAGTCCTTCTGTCCATCTGAATACAATGAATGAGTTGAGCTTGAATCAAGCGCTTGTTTTTTTGTTTTTTTTTTTGCTGTCGAATAGGAACACACACACACACACACACAAAGATGGTTCTGTCTGAAATTGTAGAACAAAATCGAAACAGTTGCCGTCTGTAATGTGAGATTCTCCGAAACACCTCTGCTGTGCCCTCTCTCACTCTGTGTGTGTGTGTGTGTGTGAATGCCTAAATGCAGTTGTGTTACAGCTTGTGTTCAGCGTGAGGTTTATAAGCTACAGCAGGGACACACCACTGGTTATGTCTCGTTTCACTAAGTGCCCTCGTGCACTTGTACACTTCACTTGAGTGCTGTATAACGTGAGCGTCTCTGTATCGAGCACAAGCATGCGGTAGCAGAGAGAAAGACAGTGATTTAGTGCGAAACACACAGATGGAAAGAGAGACAGACTGGTATCTAGTAGAGACGGGAACATGGGGGGGGG
The DNA here is from genome assembly GCF_019097595.1 of Hemibagrus wyckioides. NCBI lineage: Eukaryota > Metazoa > Chordata > Actinopteri > Siluriformes > Bagridae > Hemibagrus > Hemibagrus wyckioides. Next base: position 33,109,793 of record NC_080720.1, read on the forward strand.
AGAGATGGGCATTTGTGTTGATGTCTATTTCAATTTATTTACACAAACACTTTTTACTACTTTACACTTTTGCTTATTTTTCCTGTAGTGCTGTGTTTGTTGGTTTGTGTGTGTGTGTGTGTGTGTGTGTGTGGGAGTGTACAGTGTGTAGAACATCTTGCATCAAACCAGTTCTTACACACACATTTACACAGGATCTGAACTAATGCTGGTGTTTGTTCAGCTCAGAGAGAGAGAGAGAGAGAGAGAGAGAGACTGAAAGAGAGAGGAGGAGAGAGACAGAGAGACTGAAAGAGAGAGAAGAAGAGGAAAAGAGACCAAAATAGACACAGGGAAGGAAAGAGAGAGAGAAAGAGAGAGAGAGAGACTTAAAAAGAGAAAAGAAGAGGAAGAGAGACAAAAAGAGATACCGGGAAGGAGAGAGATAGAGAGAGAGAATGTGGGTGTGTGTTCTCGTGAGATCAGGTCTGATCAGTCTGATAGTTCAGTCCAGTAGATGGCTCACATACACGCTAGTGTATGAAGAAAGGGTTGGAGCGAGAGTGCACATGCTGAAATTCCGATCTGGTATTTCCTCTTCAACATGAACATGGCGATCCCACATCACATTCCTCCATCTCCGCTCCCTCACTTCACCTCATGGCACATTCCGCTCCCTCTTCCTGGTTTTCCGCCATTTGTTTTTGTTTGTTCAGTATAACGAGTGCAACCTGATTTGTGCAACATGTTAAACACCGACTTGTTGAACAGCAGGAGGTTTTGCCCTCTTACACACACACGCGCACACACGCACAAACACACACACCCTAGTTTCTGTTCCATCTGCTGACCTGTTGTTCAGAACACCTGCGAAGAAGATTAACCTGGAAAACACACACACACACACACACACACACACAGGCTAGTCGAGAGACAAAATAGTTTAATGGCCTTAGCTCTGCCCATTTATCCCTCACTATATGGCTAAAAATCTAGAGTGCACATATCTATAGGCTACTGTTATACCCTGTTGCTATAGTTACACCTCATCTTTGAGGAATAATGTGTGTATACACTAATCAGGCATAACATTATGACCACCTGCCTATATTAATATCCCCCTTTTGCTGCCAAAACACCCCTGACCTGTCAAGGCATGGACTCCACTAGATCCCAGAAGCTGTGCTGTGGTATCTGGCACCAAGATGTTAGCAGCAGATCCTTTAAGATCCTCCATGGGCCCCACTTCTCAACTTACAGGACTTAAAGGATACTTTTGATAGATACTGACCGGGAACACCCCACAAGAGATGCAGTTTTGGAGATGCTCTGATCCAGTGGTCTAGCCATCACAATTTGGTCCTTGTCAAACTCGCTCAAATCCTTACACTTGTCCATTTTTCCTGCTTCTAACACAACTTTGAGGACAAAATGTTCACTTGCTGCCTAATATATCCCACCCACTAACAGGTGCCATGATGAGGAGATCATCAGCCTTATTCACTTCACCTCTCAGTGCTCAGTGTTATACCTCGTCATTGTTATAGCATCGATTTTGATTAGCTCCATGACTTCTGTCAGGAAAAATGAGATTCCAGAAATATCTCCAGCACCTTTACAGAAACGATTGCATCATTTATACATTATGGTGGATTTGCAGAAAAGTTTTCGAAGGGAAGTTTAGGTCAGTGTGGCTCCAACACTTGACAGCTACGACACGCTACAGTAATCCAGCAGTAGTTGTCTTGTATCATATTATGTTAAAGTGAACCTGATGAAAGCAGCTATGAGACGATATTATAGACGACACAACGTTTAAACTTATGACTTATACATCTCTCTCTCTCTCTCTCTCTCAGGCGTATGAGAGGAGGTTCCCCACGTGTCACCTCATCCCCATGTTTGTGGCCAGTGATGTCCTCAGCGAAGAAACGAGTGAGGACAACTCCACGCACAAAATCGAGAGGAGGTGCAAGCTGGACGTTGACGCCCCTCGACTCCTAAAAAGGGTAAAACAAAACAAAATTTAATACCTTATTTATTTGTTTGTTTGTTTATTTTTTTATTTTTAAATTCCTAATACAGCACGTTACCAACAATGTATCAGTTATATTTACAAATCGCTTCTCTTTCTGACACCGGAGACTCCTTCCATAAACACTAAACTCTTCGTGTCTAGACTTGAAGATAACCTCAACATAACGGTATCGTCTGCGTAGCTGTACGAGTCCCCGAGAGCGAGCGGTTACCATAGAAACGAAAGTGTATTAGACAATGAATCGACGCCTTCTGATCAATCAGCGTCCAGAGCTCGTGGACGTAGACGTCTGACCGTGTGTGTTTGCTGACGTCTGCATGTTAATAACGCTGCGATTGTGTTCAGATCGCGGGCGTGGACTACGTTTACTTCATCCAGAAGAACACACTGAACCGCCGCGAGAGGACGCTGCACATCGAGTCGCACAATGAGACATTCTCCAACCGCGTCATCATCCACGAGCTCTGCTGCTACTCGGTGAGACACACACACACACGCTTTCAACATGGTGTTTTTTTGTCTGTAGTGGTGCATACACACATTCCTCAGGAATGCATATTGTTTATTTATTTATTTACTTTTTTTTTTATTTAAACTATCTGTTAAAGGTTGATGATTTGGAAATGCATGTCATGGACCTACTAAAATAAATAAGAACCACATGTTTTTAATTTTCCGTTTTTAAAAAACGAACCCCTGATTCCGAGGCAGGTCATGACGCCACTCTGCTGGAATTCTGCTTTAAAGTGCAAAGTGTTCAGAAAGCGAGCAAGCGAGAGCAAGAGGAGGAACTGGGTTAGCAAAGCCCTCATCTGTAGTGTGTGTGTGTGTGTGTGTGAGGGGCACGTGGTAACTGTCAGCGCCTTGCTATGTGTATGATTAGTCGCTGTGTACGTGGGACAGATTCGGAGCTGGATGATGGAATGCAAACAACACACAGTTCCAGCTTCTAGAGCTTTCCTCCCTGTATTAAAGGAACAATATGAAACACACACAACATCATTCTCTACGGTTTAATTCTGGTCCAGTATTTAACTGGAAGATGAACCGCATCACCATGTAAAGGATTTCTAATTATATATGTAGACGAACTCTATATATATTTTACACACACAGTTCATCTCTGACTGGTCAGAACGTGTGAGGTTCTGGTGAGGGGAAAAGCAGCTGTTCATCACAGCTGTAACAAACCAGAGCGGGAAGTAGCTGGTCTCTCACATTGTTCCACAGCATTGAATCTGACCAAGTGTCCATTTTGTCCACTTGCATGTTGTGACACACCACAGATGCGTGTTATTTCTGTATAACAACATGGTGCAGAGCATGCTGGTTCTGATACGTTGTCGTTTCCATAGTAACAGCTAGTCCATGGAAATACTGTGCTAATAATAAACACGTAGTCTCCAGTTTCTGTGTGAGAGTTTGAGGTGAAGCTGGAATGTTAAGCTTCCTACAGGACACAGGAGGCTACACTGCTATAACATATCATCTTCAGGAGGTTTCTGTGGTATAAGAGGAATAAAACACTCCAGGAAGTACTGCTCTAGGACCATCGTTGTGGTGACAGTAACTCCACTCTGAAGTTTTTGATTTTCCTAAAGAGGTGAGGGTGGTGTTGGTGTTGTGTAACGGGTACGCCATTATTTGCCTACAGTGTGTATACACAGCACTGTGTGTGTGTGTGTGTGTGTGCTGAATGGCTAGAGAGAGAATTAACGAGGTTCGCTGTCTCTAACACTTTCCAGAAGTTTGTCTTTTTTTTTATTGTTGTTGCAGCAGAAATTCTGCTGATGCTGCAGTTTAGTGCAGTTTTGTTGTTTCTCTTGTCGTTCTGCTGATCCCTCGCTTCTTTTCTTTCCGTTTTTTTTCTGGGTTATTATCCATCTGCACTCCTGAGTCACACTTAAAAAAAAAAAAAAGAAAAAACGTCTATTTTTTATTCTGTAAGTTGTTCGATATATGGCATTTCACACTCATATACAGACAACAATAATAATAATAAAAAATAATAATATACATATGAGGAATTCTGCAAAATAAATCATTTTATTTTAACCATTATTTGTTTGTTTATCTTTTTTTTTTTTTTTTTTTTTTTTTTTTACAAACTGAACAGGTCTGAATTAAAGCAGGTTTTTTTTTGTTTTTTATTATTAGTTTTTACCTTTCACTATTATATAATTTATTACTACAGATGTTAGATTTAGAAGAGAAATTGGAAGAGCGGTCAAGACAAGAAGGATGACCTGGACACTAAAATATATTTTAAAAAATAAAAATAAATAAATAAAACATACTTTGACATAATAGAATATCAACATTGGAGTAAATGATCATTTCTAAATGATTTTTAACTGTTTAATTCAGTTAGTCAAGCTCTCTGTTTGTAATAACGTGAGCGTTTGCGTGTCAGGTTCACCCCGAGAACGAGGACTGGACATGTTTTGAGCAGTCGGCCAGCCTGGACATCAAATCCTTCTTCGGTTTCGAGAGCACCGTGGAGAAAATCGCCATGAAACAGTACGCTAACAGCATCAAAAAGGTAAAGAATCAGTTTGGTTGTTTTTGTGTCTTTGTGGTTTATTCCTTTGTAACTATAAATGGACTCTCGTGCGCAGGGTAAAGAGATCATCGAGTACTACCTGAGAGAGCTGGAGGAGGAGGGCATTACCCATGTACCCCGCTGGAGCCCCAGCACCTCCATCATTCAGCCTGTCGTCGCGGTCACGCCCCCGGCTCCTCCCACAACGGCCCCCATCGCCATCACCGCCCCCGCAGAGTCGGGCAAAGACGCAGCAGCGTGTAAAGACAGCAGCAGTCCAGTGGGCAGCGCCAACGAGCCGCTCACCGCCACGCCAGATGGTGATCAAGAGTGCTTTAAAACGTTGATAATGATGAAAAAATTCTTTTAATGTGCATTTAAAGGTAAAATAATCCGAGACAGCTCTATAAACACATCGACTTACCAAGTTATACACAAGTTCCGCAAGTAATTCTACTACTGCCAATAACAACAATATAACTATTGCTATAACTAGTAATAACACTCACACTACCACTAACTGTACCAGTAACGTAACTACTAACAGATAATAAACATTAGTAACACCTAATAGCTTCTACAACTTCTAATAACAGTAATTATACTGCTAATAATACAGCTAATCAGAATAAAAGAGTAGCAGCACTACTACTAGTATTACTAGTATTGCAGAAAATAATAGTAATAATGACAATAACTATTACTAATGAAATCTACAAACACACACACTGTTTCTATATTATTGTTGTATGTCTAAAGTACCGTGTGTGTGTGCTCTCATGTTAGATAAACTGGATGCTGACTACATCAACCGTTACCTGGGTGACCTCACACCTCTACAGGAAAGCTGCCTCATACGCCTCCGCAGCTGGCTGCAGGAAACACACAAGGGCAAGGTGAGTCACACACACACACACACACATACACACACGCCTACCTTACTATTCTACACTTAAAACACCATAAAAAAAACAAACATGATTTAGAATATAAAGCAGTTTGTTGTCTTGGAAACCAGCCCCCATGAGGTCATACCTGTCAGGTATTCCTGTTGCTAAAAGTCTCCAGGCGTGGGTTAGGAGTTAGCTTGTCAGTGATGAAATAGACACGCTGTGGAATGATGTGTATATGTAACGTGGTATAATGTATAGATCCCGAAGGACCAGCACATCCTGCGGTTCCTGCGAGCGCGAGACTTCAACATGGATAAAGCGCGAGAGATCCTGTGTCAGTCTCTCACCTGGAGGAAGCAGCACCAGGTGGACTACCTCCTGGACACCTGGAGTTCTCCACAGGTCCTCCATGATTATTACACCGGGGGCTGGCATCATCACGACCGCGGTGAGCGCACACACACACATTCTCTCGCCTTTGATTTGATTTTTATATTTTACGTCTCTCCATTTTCATTCTCTTTCTATCTACATTTTTTAATCTTTTACTCCCTCGCTTCTGTCAGCTGCAGCCTCTGAGCTGTGTGTGTGTGTGTGTGTTATACCCTCGCTATGAAGCGTAGCGTGGTTAAATTATGGATAATTAATCAAGCGTACACACTGTGCATGAGTGTCGGTGGGTGATTGGATGTCACACTGTGTGTGTGTGTGTGTGTGTGTCTCTGTGTAAATGCGCATATGGTGCTGTCACATTTTTGCCTTGATGACGCACACTTTTTTTTTTTTTCCTTCATTGTCTTTGTTCTTTCTTTTTCTTTACTTCCTCTCCTACTTTTTATTTCTGATCATTTCTTCCTTATTTCTTATTTATTCTCAGACTCCTTTTTCCTTTTCTTCAGTCCCCCCCCCTTCTTTTTTTCCATGTTACTTCCCTTTATGTAGATTTTTCTTTTTATCCCCGTATTCTTTCCCATTTTTTCTTTTTCTTCGTATCACACACACACAGTGTAATAATGTCTGTGTAATATTATAGAAAAAATTGAAATAAGGAAGTTGTCTGAACAGCAGGTTCCCTTCAGAGAAAATACAACCGCACAGTTCTGATTTTGTGTGTGTGTGTGTGCATACATGCAGATGGCCGTCCTCTCTATATCCTGCGTCTGGGACAGATGGACACTAAGGGTCTGGTTCGAGCTCTGGGGGAGGAGTCACTGCTCAGACATGTAAGCTCCATGGTTCCCAGCATGCTTTGCTTCAAAACACAAGATAGTACTTTTATCAGGATAGATAATTATAGATAATTAGATAATTGTGTGTGTGTGTGTATGTTGTCGTCTAGGTTTTGTCTATAAATGAGGAGGGATTGAGGAGGTGTGAGGAGAACACCAAGGTGTTTGGACGCCCGATCAGGTGAGCTGGGTTACATACACAAGCTTAATTATAGACCAGACTGTCTTCTTTCTCCTACTCCTAGTTATGCTTCTTCTCTTTCCTTTCCTTCTGCTTCTCCTCATCCTTCTCTTTCTCATTCTCCCTTTTCCTTTTCCTGTTTCTCATCCTCCTTCACTTCTGTCTTCTATTTTTCTTCATCCTATTTTTTCACCACTCCCTCTGCACTCACTTCTTTCATATGTTTTTCCTCCTCGTTCTTCTTGTCATCTTCTCTCATACTTCCACTCCTCGTTTTCCTCCGCCTTGTCTACATCTCTTCCTCCTGATTCCTCTCCTCTTTCCTCCTAAACCTTCCACTCCTCCTCATTTTCCTCCTCCTCCTTCTTGTCTTCTTCTCTTCCTCCTGATTCCTATCCTCTTTCCTCCTAATCCTTCTACTTCTCCTCCTTCCTATCTCTTGTTGTTCTCCAGCGTCATCTCTTGTCTCTCTCCTTCTCTTATCTTCTTCCTCTTCATCATTCTTTTCTTTATTTTATATTCTGGGCAAAAACACATCAGCATTTTGCCTTTGATGTGATCTAATGAGGAAATACTGGTTAATTTGAGCCCATAATCTGACCTCTTTTTAGTGTCTCTGTTCTCAAAATGCTTTATTTCATTTCTCACTTCATCCACAGCAACACATCTGTCTGTTCCCTCTCACCATTTTTAACAGTCCTCCCCCCCCCCCCTCTTTCCAACACATTGGCACTTTTTTCTGTCACAGCAAAGGGAACGTGTCTTGTACGACCTTAGCCTGAAAACCTTCTTATTATAGAAACATATAGAAACATACAGAAACACACACACACAGTGCACACATTCTGTAAAGCCATGATGATGATGATGATGATGATGATGATGTGTGCAGTTGTTGGACATGTCTGGTGGATCTGGAGGGTTTGAACATGAGGCATCTGTGGCGTCCCGGCGTTAAAGCTCTGCTGCGCATCATCGAGGTGGTGGAAGCAAATTACCCAGAAACCCTCGGGCGCCTCCTCATCCTGCGCGCTCCCCGAGTCTTCCCTGTGCTCTGGACTCTGGTGAGGTTCCACCACTTCCTGTTTACACACTAGAACAGGAAGTGCGAGGGGGAAAAAAATATGCTCAGGGTTTGATCCGAGAGCTGCAGGTTAAGTCTATCTATCTATCTATCTATCTATCTATCTATCTATCTATCTGTCTGTCTGTCTGTCTGTCTGTCTCTATGATAGTTTAAAGTGGTAAATGAGCTTTTTATGATTTCCTTAATGATTGCACTAATTCTTATTTTAGCTATGCGGTTACTATGCAGTCTCACACTGCAGCATTTCAATACCAGTGTGCATTCAGCATGTCACTACTGCCCCCTGGTGGTCATTCAGCAGAACGCAACTGCATCATATGAACTAAATAAAATGGCAAAATCACTAATCTTTTATTTAAGGATCATTTTACACATACATTTATTTATATTTTAAAAAAAAATTAGATCTTTTTTCCAGTTCCTTGATTTTCCCAATTTGCTATTTATTATATCTTAAATCTGTATTAGGTAGCTAGATTAGGTTTGTGGTGGGGTTTTTTTTCTTGTTTTTGTCTTCTTGTTGTTTGTTTTTTTTGATTGTTTGTTAGTATTGAGCAGCATTTGGTTCTGTTATGAATGTTTATATGAATTTTAAGGAGGCAGGATGCATGGTGTAAATATGTTATATACAGTGTTTTATTGTGATTGTTTTTTCCCTCTCCCTCAGGTGAGTCCGTTCATCGACGAGAACACGCGCAAGAAGTTCCTCATCTACGCCGGGAACGACTATCAGGGTCCTGGCGGTCTGGTGGATTACATCGATAAGGAAGTTATCCCCGACTTCCTGGGTGGAGAGTGTATGGTGAGTGTGTGGGCGTAGCTTACAGAGTGTGTGTTTAACAGGATAAAAAAAAAACAGTGCTAAGATGTTCTAGAGCAGCTCATATCTTATAAATCTTGTATGTGTCTTTATCATTAAATAAGTTATCACATCGTGTCATTGTATGAATGTTAGCGAGTGTTTGTGGGAGACAAAATGTTGTCTGTTATGTATGGAGTCTTGTGGGCGTGGCTAAATGTAAATGGTGCTCTAATAGAGGAGGAGGAGGAGTTTGTGTCTCTGAGCTGCATTAATGAAAGATTTAGCATGCACTCTTTTACCATATAGTTGTTTTCAGCTCTCTGCTTTGCCTTTTATGGAGTTTTGTGTGTGTGGCCAAATATAAATCAGATGTACACTTGAATATTGAGGAGTATGAGGGGATTTTTGGAGCACAATGTTGAACAGAGTTTGATGTTTTACAGTGCGAGGTTCCCGAGGGAGGCCTGGTCCCCAAATCCCTCTACAGAACCCCCGAGGAACTGGAGAACGACGACATCAAACTGTGGACGGAAACCATCTACCAGAGCGCCAGTGTTTTTAAAGGAGCACCGCACGAGGCAAGGCATTTCGTGATATGACGTCATTTATTTTTCACGTAATTGTGTGTATATACTCATCTGCTCTCGTGTCTCCTCCAGCTGCTGATCGAGATCATCGACGCCTCCTCTGTAATCACCTGGGACTTCGACGTGTGTAAAGGAGACGTGGTCTTCAACATCTACCACTCCAAACGGGCTCCTCAGCCACCAAGGAAAGAGGCGCTGGCGTCTCATGGCATCACGTCACCTGGGGGCAACAACGTGCAGCTCATCGATAAGTCATGGCAGCTGGGGCAGGACTACAGCATGGTGGAGTCTCCGCTCACCTGTAAAGAGGGGGAGAGCGTGCAGGTAATCAGACGAGGCTAAACCGGTGGCTTCCTTTACTTGTTTTGCCTTACAGTTCTGAAAGAAAATTAAACGCAAAACATTTTTTACATGTTTACCTTTTCTGGTAGATTTTAAGTTGTAACAAAAATTTAAATTAAAAATATTTTTGTCCGGTTGGAATTTTCGGGGGGATGAGTTACAGCTTTAATATTTTATTATTTTACTTTTTATTTTCAATATATTTATTTTAATCACTTTAGTTTGTTTATCTCTCTGTTGTCTATATCCATCTATTTATTACACACCTGTCTGAATTTTAATGTTTGTTTATTTATCTTTCTGTTTATTTATTTTATTTGGTTGGGTTTTTTTTCACCTAGCTATCTGTCTATTTATAATTTACTCAATATTTGTTTATTTTTTTATTGAGTTATTTATCCAACGTATATTTTTGTTTATTAATTTATTTCAGCATAATGTAGTCATCTTTCCATGTATTTATCTACTGCTTTGTTTGTTTAATTTATTTATTAATCTTCTTATTTGCTTTTATTCCTCTGTCTCCAATATTTTGAATTATCCGTGTTTTTTTTTTTGTTTTTTTTTACTCTTTTGTTTGTTATTTATTTACTTAGTTTTATGTTTGTTATTTTACATATTTATCTGTATTTGGGTTTTTTGTTTATTGTTTCTTTATTTAATTAAGCATTATTACTATTTATTTATTTATTAGTTTGATTTATTATGCTTCTAGATTTTGTTTTGTTTGTTTATTATTTGTTTGTTTATTCACACATCACCTTGACGTTTTATTATTCCTCTCTTCATCCCTCCATCCCCCCCCGTGTGTGCAGGGTTCTCACGTGACACGCTGGCCCGGGTTCTACATCCTGCAGTGGCGGTTCCACTCCATGCCAGCGTGCGCCGCCACCAACCTGCCCCGCGTGGACGACGTGTTAGCCACACTGCAGGTTTCCTCTCACAAGTGTAAAGTCATGTACTACACTGAGGTCCTGGGCTCTGAGGACTTCAGGTAAATTCACATCTGGATCGCAGCAGAAACATCTGCAACCATCACGTGTACACAAAAAAAACTGTTAAAAACTGACGACTTTCCGTTATTGATTGATTTATTTATTTATTTCACCTCAATGCCATGTAACTGCCTACAGTCAAACACTGTCCAAGCTTCTGCTTCTCTCTCTCTCTTTCTCTCTCTCTCTCTCTCTCTCTCTCTCTCACTGCGCCCGTTTCCTCACGACTGCCTTCCTTTTTCTGTTTCTCCCTCCGTAAAGAACGGCTTGCTGCGATGTGCAGAGTTTGTAAGTGATCCTGTTTGCCGTTAGCCAAGCTTTAGCGCCACGCTAACGAAGCTCTGTCCGCGTGTTAGCATTAACCACAATGCTAACGCTAATGCACTGAACACATGCTCGGCTTGGGTTTCTGTAAATCTAGCAGGTTATGGAAGCATGGACGAGGAAATCCAACGTACACACATACAAAATGCAGAAAAACACACACATTATTCTGCTCGGAAAATCACAGGGAATGGAACTCTAGGGGCAGATGTTCAGAGAACAATCAGAATTTCTTTTCCTTCACAAATGAAGCTGAATCTGTGCATTAGCTTCACTCAAAGAAGGAACTATTTGTCAAGGGAAGAATTTGTGTGACTTTGATGGAGGAATGATATGAAACAACCATCAAGAAAGTATAAGTTAAAGCTGGAGCTACTTTTTGAAAGAGATGAGGCATATGGATGCAAGAAATAAATTTAGGGACAGTGTAAGATAAAGCCGGAACTACTTTCTTAAAGGGATGAATATGCCGGAACTACTTTCTTAAAGGAGGGAGTTTGTACACTGTGCATCTCTGATGGTGTATGGATACAAGAAATAAATTAAGGGACAGTGTAAGATAAAGCCGGAACTACTTAAAGGGAGTAGTTTGTGTGTCTCTGATGGCGAATGAATACAACACAATCATCAGGGAAGTGTAAGATAAAGCCAGAACTACTTAATCTGAATATTTAGTTTGTCTTTCTCTGATCTTATTCAAACATCAAATTTAGATTTCATATTTTATTTAATTTTTAATAAAACGTATCATCATCTGCCCCAAGACTTCTATTACAAGTGCGTTTCACGTGAACGCAAACACGTTTCCATGGTCTTTATTCTCAGAAACGTGACCTGATTACAGCTGCACTACAGACATTGTAAAATATCGGTGTATTCCTTTAACGTGAGAGAATGCAGTGTGTGTACATTGGATTTTTCTTCTTGGTATGAGCGTGGGGAAATTTGCAAAACGCCCTTGTAGCAAAAAAAACGACAAAGTAGTTTTTGAAGTAATTTGAAGAAAGAAATCTGTAAAGTATATTTAATGCGTTAATTTTTATAATTATTCCATTTACATTTTTCTAAATATTTTTTTTTATTCCATATTTTAATATATGTATTTTCTAAAAAGTTATTTTAGATTATTTGGAATTTTTTTATTTTTTTTTTAATATTTTACATTTTATTTATGATTAAAAAAATATATTTAATTATGTATGCAAATTAATTCACGAAAAAAATTTATACATGCATGTTTAAAGAAAAAGAGGGCGTGATGTGAATTTTTACTAAACAATTTAAGAATAAAATTACGGCTGTGTTACAAAAAAAATGGGTTTTTTTCTGACGCTCCCTTATCGACTTCTCCTTGAACTTGCAATAAATAAAATTACAATAAATAATTAAAATAAAAAAAAAGAAATGATAGTAAAATTTTGAAAATATATTTGTCTGGGTTTGTAAGCTTCAATACACTTTAGGAAAAAATAAATATTTTTTTTAGTCATTTTCTAGTTAGCTAGCAAACGTTTTATTTAGCAAGCTAGCTTATTAGCATGGAAATATTTTAAAAAAAAATAAAAAATAAGCCTTTTTGTGTGTGCTATTGTAACGGAGCCAAAGTCGATAAGGGTGTGTTTATTAAAAACTAAAATCGAACAACACTGCGATGTCTACGTGACTAACCTCATCTCTGGCTTCCTTTTTAATCACTAATCTTTTTTAAATGCTAACAAGGCTAATGCTATTTTCTGAGGTAAATTATTTATTATTATTAACACTGAATGATTTTTCATCTCTCAGATATCTGAGGAATCAATAAGTCTGATCAGTTTTGAAAGGGTTTTTATTAGCCATGTTAGCGTAAATGACTGTTTTTTTTACAGTGTCAGATATCTCACACACACACACACACGCTTTTTCTTGCTTTCTTTAAGGCTCATGTGGTTGTCTGGTTTGAGGAGTGTATTTAGCGATGACAGGAAAAAAAAGTTTTTCTTTTCCCATTTTTTTTTCCAGTCAGAACTCTACTACAGTGAGCTGGAAGGAACACTGAGCCCATACATGCTAATGTAGCTAATGCTAATAGCAGGTGAAGGCTAACCATGCTAAAGGATCTGTCCGTGCGTTGTTTTAGCATGTTAGCATTTTTCTGGGTGGACGTGTTTCTGATCGTATGCAGTGCACATGAAGGCCTGGAAGGTGGCTGAGACGGATGGGGTGTGTGTGTGTGTGTGTGTGTGTGTGTGTGTGTGTGTGTCCTGGCTGCATGTCCAGCTGTAGGATTGGGGTTCAGCTCACTGTGAGACTGTGTGTGTTTATTATTAACACAGCTTTATATTATTGCTGGGAATCTACTGGTGTGGACTGTATCATCACTTCTGTGTCTTTCTGTCTGTCTCTCTCTGTCCCTCCCTCTCCCTCTCTCTCTCTCTCTCTCTCTCTCTCTCTGACTCCCTTTCTTTCTTTTTCTTACTTTTTTCTTTCTTTTGTACATTATTTGTCCTTCCTTCCATTATTCTTTGTTATTCCCTACTTTTCCCCCTGTTTTTCCCCATTGTTCCCCACTCTCTCTGTCTCTCTCTGTCTCCCTCTCTCTCTGTTGTGTCTCCCTCTCCCTCTCTCTCTCTCTCTCTCTCTCTCTCTCTCTCTTCTCCTCTCAGGGGTTCAATGACGAGCCTGGAGTCGAGTCACAGCGGATTCTCTCAGCTCAGTGCCGCCACCACATCCTCCAGCCAATCACAGTCAAGCTCCATGATCTCCAGGTAGAGCCAGGAGACACCAGACGAAGGACGGGGGAGGGGCAAGAGATGGAGGACGGGGGAGGGGCACAAGACGAAGTACAAAGAAAAATAACTACACATATTTGATAACAGCGCCGTGGCGTTAAAGGGCTTTGATCTGCGTTGCCATGGCGCTCGGCTGAGCTGCCGGTCAGTTCACTGGTAACTTCCTGTTTCCTCTCTTTCTGTGTCGACATGTCTGACGAACCCGAGTAATACGAGTAAAAAAAAAAAAAAAGGACGAGCTGTTACACACACAAAGGGCACAGTAATACTGTATACATATGTTTTTTTTTGTTTGTTTGTTTGTTTTGCCATATCGCTGGTGGTGTCAGCGTTTATAGGTCAAAGGTCAGGTTTGTAAACGTGGCAAAAACGGCCATGTAAAGCAATAAACATTTCTATTTGTATTTATCTCGAGCGTGTGACGCGGTCTGCCGGTGTTTAAGGTGCTCTGTGCTCGATTAGCTATTCGCTTTTCCACTTGCTTGTGAAACGAATCCTAAAAATTGCCTTCGTCCAGTTTCTGAATTTGCAAATGACCGGTTCCTATGCATCGAAAAGCCTGGGGGGGGGGGGGTGAGCGAGGGCTACTTTTTATGTTTTATAGGTCAAAATGAAATAAACACAGAGTTGCTGTGGGTTTGTATCGGACGCGTTTCATTGGAAATCGAGCCTAATTTGCATGTTAGCGTTAGAATTAACCAGATAGCAGTGGAATAGATCATGTAGTTAAAAAAAAAATAATGAAGTAATAAAAACACAATTTTTTAGATTTACAGCATGAAAAGTGTCGAATATGCCGACAGCTTGAGTAGTGCAGAATATTCATAAACAAATAAATAAACATAGCGGACGTCCAACAAGGCCGTGAATTAATACATCTTTCTGTTTTTTATACAATTAAGAGGCACAAGATTTAATACATGTCCTCGACATCAGATAACGGACCATCTTTACCAATATTATCTTTTTTCTTTTTGTGTGTGGTTACCCATGCTAGCTAGCGAACTGGGCATTAAAAAGTCATTTTAATATGCGATTGAACATTTTCTGGATTTTTTTGTTTGTTTGTTTTAAACAAATAGGTCATGATGATATTACAAGCGACGGCTTTTCAGGTCAGTTTATTTCTAGATTTTGTCCAGATGTTTTTTGAGAATATCAAAAGTGTAAGTGTGTTCAGGTCGGAGGTGTGAATGCTGCACTGGTGGATGATGATGTTGTTGTTGTTATTATTATTATTATTTAACTCCTTTACAGTAAGCAGGGCACGACGGTCAGTTAGAGTTTACTTTACTGACACAAGGACACACCTGTGCAGGTGAGTGATGAGGTCACGAGCTGAGCCCAGGTCAAAACAACTTCTAGAGACTTGTTCCACATCCAAAAACACTCTAACAGTTACAGAGAGAGCGAGAAAGAACAGGTTGGTTGTGATGCTCGCTCCACCAACGTAGTGTTCGGGGTTTCATCGTCCAGGTCAGGGCTTTAAACCTCGGACATCGCGCGTCAGAATATTTCAGGAAGTCACGTTAAATCAAATCAAAACTCTTTAGGTTTAATGAGAACAGCTGAAGGAGAATATTGTAAGTGTGATGAGGCGGTCTGCAGGACGATCATGGCTTTGTTCCAAATCAGAACTGGAAAACACCCTGCGTTTTTTACTGAGAGAGAGAGTGCAGTAGGTAAAGCTCGCTCGACCGTTTGTTGATTTTCATGTTACGGTGCTTTAGAACAGTGATAATGATAAGGATAGTGATAGCGAGGTTCTTCCTCGTCACGTGTAAACGTGTCACGGCTGGGTTGAGGTCTGAATCGGATTCGGAACACTCGCTCATGTGCCACGTGTTTAGACTTGAAAGAGAAAAAAAATGTGATGCATGTTGTGGATTTTTGTTTGTTTTTTTCCCTCCATATTCAAGGAAACTGGAAAGCGGGGTGATGCGTCACGCTGCACTTCAACACGTGTGCATGTAGTGAGGATTGCGTGTGTTTTAAAAGAAGGTTTCAGTTAGTGATATATAAATCAGTTTATTTTTACTTTCCACGTGTCGTAAACCGTCAGGGGCGGAGAGTTCGGGAAGACGGAGTGTTGTCTTTGTTTGTTTGTTTGTTTTTTAATCCTTGGTGCAAATCAAATCAAAATTCAGAATGTTTACCAAAAATAGGACGCTCACGTGAATGTAACAGAGTTACACTCGCACGTGTTTAAAAAAACAAATAAAAAGAAAACGAGAGCTCGGAACATGTTACGTTTTTTTCTCATTAACCAGGAAAAGGAACTGCTTTGGAAACCCAGACCTGTGCTTGAAACCTGAAACATGGAGGGGTGGGGTGTATGAGGGGTGTATGTTCTTCTCATCTGTTACTCCCGAAGCAGCATGCTAATGCTAAACGCTAGCCGTTCTCTGGATGTTGAGAGACGCGCACGACGTCCGTTCTTTCCTCAACAGTTTACAGCGACGCAACGGACCGGACAATCCCATCACCTCACATCAGCGTCACGTCTCTTCTAGCAAAGCAGGGCTAACACGAGCGGAGAAACAGGACTGCACGCGATCCGCCCTTTTTTTTTTTTTTTCTTTTTTTTTTTGGTTACTGCTCATGATCGTAAACGTTACACGCTAGCTAAGAGGCACTGGCGTCGCTAACAAGGAATTCACCACAAACAGCATTAGCGCATCTCGACAGTTTAGGGGAATGTGCTTTCTACAGATTTTCATTACATAGGATTTTTAAGTTTGTAGGTGTCTCCCGCATCACCATAGCATCAGATTAGATCAGCATCAAAAGTGCTACTGATAAAGCATAAAGGTTAGCGCCTCTGCTAGCTGAGCGACCTGTGGGCGTGGCCTGCTTTTTAAGGTCAAAATGCTAAGAGCCAGAACAAACTGCCTGGATTTTTACACGTGGTTATCGTTGTTTAAATAGTATTTTAATGATGTTTTGGTGTATAACGTTATCGTGTGGAACCTATGAGAAGATGATACGGTTTTGTAGTGCTGGTCAGGGACGACGATCGTCTCGAAGTCGGAACGTAAATCAGCCTCAGCGTTCAGCTTTTATTACATGTTTATTAAGGCAGCTGTTACACTTCTGGCTCATGTTACCATAGCGACTCTCACTGTTCCGAGTGCTCACACGCCATCGCGTCGAGTGAAAAGCGAAATGATTTTTGATTTCTTTCTCACTGAGGAGATTATTTTTAATCACCAGCACAAACTCACGACCTGATTGGTGAAGAACGGAGGAAGAAAAGTTAATAATAATCTTTTTAGGATTAGCATAAAAAGGAAATAATGGAATACAGGAGAGATTTGTTTACCAGCCAAGCGGGTCGTGGAGTAGACACAAGTCCTCAAAACTTCCTGAATTCTGGATTCAAACTCAGTTCTACGTTGATTTTGTTGGATTTTCCTTCTCCTGAAAGATCTAAAGGTGAAGCTTTCGCGCTCATTCGCTCTCGCACCAATTCACTCTCGCGCTCCGGCTCTCTGTCGTGTGAAGCCCTGTTTCTCCGGCTGTACGAGGGCTATGTACATAACAGAAATATATAAATATAGAATAAAAATAACTGTCTTTTATGTTTGTTTATTTGCTTTGTTTTTCTCATGAATGTCCATTTCTCCATCCGCACACGTCGAACTCTTCATTCATGAACACTGCATATCTTTCTCTCTGAGAAAACGATGATTGTGTAAAAGATTTAAAAAAAAAAAAGAAGAAGAAGAAAACAAAACATTTTGGAGATTAATATATGAGAGAGCGCCTTTACATTTGTTTGTTTTTTGGAATTAATTAAACTTGAATTAAAAAGAGATGGGTGTGTCTCGAGTCTTTTCATTGCCTTGTTTTTGTTTTGTTTTTATTTTGGTAAACTTTTAGAAAACATTAATCTTAGAATTGTGGTGATTTTTGTCATTGTCGCTACTGATAACAGAATCACAACATTAATGATGTTTTATAGCTTTATTTATTTTTTTGGGGGGGGGCAATTCCTGAGTTTGTGGTGTAGCCTAAACTGTACTTAGATAGATAGATAGATAGATAGATAGATAGATAGATAGATAGATAGATAGATAGATAGATAGATAGATAGATAGATAGATAGATAGATAGATAGATAGATAGATAGATATGTTTACACCAGTTCAATGGTGGTTTAAATGTTTTAATTTTTTTTTTTAAAGATTTTTTTTTCTTTTTGAGGAGTTGATTTTTAATTTAATCTTATTAAATGTGTCAATTTGCATACTTGGGAAAAAAAAAGGAATCTTTGTATAAAGTTTAAAATATTTCACACTGTGTGAAGTTCTCAAGTGGAAAACTTTCACACACACTTTGCTTTAAAGTCATGAAATTAATCTGCAGGGTTTTTTTTAATTATATATTTTACGGCCTTTTTTAGTGTGAAATCAAACATGAAGCCATAAACATTTCCATCAATTCCTCTGTAAGAAGGAATCGGATGTAAAAGAATTATTATTAATAATAGTAACAATAATAATAATAAATATGTATATAAATTAATTAATTAATTAAATTTAAATGATGGCGACACGGTGGTTTAGTGGTTAGCACATTCACCTCCAGCGTTCTGGGTTCGAGTCTCGCTCCCGCTCACTGTGTGTGTGGAGTTTGCATGTTCTCCCCGTGCTTGCTGGGTTTCCTCCGGGTGCTCCGGTTTCCTCCCACAGTCCAAAGTCATGCTTCTAGGCTGATTGGAGTCTCTAAATTGCCCGTAGTGAGTGTGTGTGTGTGTGTGCGCCCTGGGTTGGCACTCCGTCCAGGGTGTATCCTGCCTTGATGCCCGATGACGCCTGGCACAGGCTCCCCGTGACCCGATCAGATAATCGGTACAGACAATGAAAATTTAAATAATGAGAGGACTGAATGTTGAATTTTCATGAAAGCAAATCATGAATCTAGAAACCTTTTGCTTCTTAATGAAGAATTAGACTTTTTTGGAAGAAAAACGATTTAACAAAAATATTAAAGAAACTATACTGTATATAATAATAAAAAAATAGTAATAAATTTACGCCAATATTGAGTACAACGAGACAAGCTTTTTGGGAATGCAGCCTGTCACGTGATTGTGAAGTGGGCGGAGCTTAAAACGTTGATTAAATCTTCTTTCTAAATAATGTAGTGGATAAAAACGATAAAGAAACATTTTGTCTTTTTAACTGTTTAATTCTTGTTATAGATTATCTAAAAATCTGACCAAATTTCTATACCTTCAACATCTCGATTTATAGAATTATATATACATTCTATTCACTTTAGGCACTTTTTAAGCAACTACGAAATTATAAAATTGACATAAAAGCAGGTAAAAACACAGAGAAACTTAAATGTATTTATATAAAGCGCAAATAGAAAAGTTTGAGTGTTAATGTAATGTGATTTTTTGTCGCCCCCTTGTGGAGAATCTTCACATTTTCACGCGAATCGAAATGTTTGATGTGGTTGATGTGATGTAATGTGGTGTTTTGTCGCCCCCTTGTGGACAATCTTCAGATTGCATAGCGCTTATCTCGTTAAACACGCCTCCTTGAATGACGTCCGAACCCGGAAGCATGAAAGTGAACCCAGGGAGTAAAAGCAGCACGGAGAGCTGAATGTGGGCTCCGGAGGAGGAGATGGTGAAGGAATGGGAAAGGTCTGACTCTGGCTTCACAACTACTCTTATTTAAAACCTAGTTCTTCCTAGTTGTTGAAGGGTTTAGTAAAGACACAGTTAAATTTCTCTCTTTCTTTTTTCCTCCTTCTTAGCTTCAGTCAAAAAAGCGATTCTTTTGAAGATGATTAAATAAAGCGACTTCATATCGGCGTGTCTCTGTGTGTTCATGTACGACTGTGAGATTTATTTAACAGATTGAATAGCGCGTGTCATTAGTCTTTTAGCGAATGAATCGGATCTTTGAATCGACTCTTTAATGTGATACGAATCAAATTTATTGTCGGTAATTATTTTTGTTTATTTATTTTTCTGTTTAAATACAGCGTTTATGTTTGTGTATGTGTGTGTGTGTGTGTGTGTTGAAGATGGACTGTATATTGTATATAATTTCATGAGAGAGGTGATTATCAGCACAAATGTATTATGAATCATTAATCCTTTCTTTCTTTCTTTCTTTCTTTCTTTATTTATTTTCTTCCTTCTTTCATTTTCGTCCTTTCTTTCATTAGAGAAACGCTTATTCATGAAAATAAATCATGAATCATTATTCTCTTCACTCACACATTTGCAGTGATTTTTTGATTAAACATCCTTTTATTTTATTTATTTATTTATTTGTTTATTTTTTTTCAGCTATTCTTACATCTAGAGATTTCATTAAACAGCTTCACAAGCAGCTAGCGCGAGCCATTTGTCAGCTGAAAGAGTCGAAACTTATGAGTGAGCTGAGTCAAATGATTTGACTCACTGAAACGATTCAGAACTCCCCGTCACCTGCTTTTGTTACTGTAATTAATTAATGGGGGCGGAGCTTGCGATAGAGATCATCAATGATTGGTCAAACACCAAATAATATAAAAAATAATAAATATAATATTATTAATATAGGGGATAGATAAGCAGTTATAGACTACAGTTGAGGGTTTTTGAACTAAAGAGTAGATGATAATGCATGGTTACTCTGTATGTGTGTGTGTGTGTGTGTAGCGAGCAGGAGTGTATGAAGCAGCGCTTGGTGTTGCAGGACACTGAGGCGTGGCAGAAGGAGCCGGACTTCAGAGGGTTGGAGAGAGTCGGGGGAGTGGACCTGTCCTTTATTAAAGGGGATGACCACAACGCCTGCGCTCAACTCGTCATCCTCAACTACCCCGAGCTCCAGGTACAAATAATCAACAACAACAACAACAAACAACAACAACAATAATAATAATTATAATTATAATATGTAGCTAGTTTAATAAACTTCTCTCTCTCTCCCTCTGTTTCTCTCTCTCTCTCTCTTTCTCTCTCTCTGTCTCTCTCTCTCTCTCTCTCTCTCACACACTCTACCTTTCTCTCTGTCTCTCTATGTCTCTCTCTCTCTCTCTCTCTCTCGCTGTCTCGCTCTCTCTCTGTCTCTCTCTCGCTCTACCTTTCTCTCTCTCACTCTACCTTTCTCTTTCTCTCTCTCTCTCTCCCTCTCTCTGTAGGTGGTGTATGATGTCAGTGAGATGGTGTTTCTCACTTCTCCGTATGTTTCTGGGTTTTTGGCCTTCAGAGAGGTTCCACCACTGCTGCAGCTTCTCCACACACTGCAGAGAGAGCAGCCTGAGCTGATGCCACAGGT